>NC_142619.1:33376388-33526666 GCF_059453375.1 Lepisosteus platostomus
GCTAAATATTTTCCCATAATCCTGTGGGATGAGCTCTTCGTCCCCCCCCCCCAACACGGGTTGTTTTTTGTTGTTTTTTTCCCCACGTCTGGTTGGAAAACATTTGTACCACAGGAAAAGGCTTGTATAAATATCAAAACTTATTTTTTCACTTTAAGTATTGTTTGTGCTAGAACCCGTGCCTCTGTTGTGAACTGCCCCACACAGCATTACAGTAATTTTGTAATTTTACCAAAACTGGACTCCATAGGAGTTGTCTGAATACTTTAGCATTGTATGTACTGTAGTCATTTTAACATTCAAGCTCAATATATAAACAGGGAAGTAAGAATTGCTGGAATGCTTTAGAATTCTGCATTTTCAGTTTAAATATAATGGCCTAAACATTTAGGTCATGTTCATCCCTTAATAAAAGCAAAGTAATATCTTCCATTTTATGTCAACTGGCTGCGTAGAATGCATATGACGTAAACCTTATTTTTTTGGTCTGGAAGGAATTATACTGATATATCGTAAAGGAATTGTAAAGAACTCTTGATTTTTGCTTTGTTTATGTTGGCTTCAGACATAAAGGCATGTAAGGATTCTAGAGACTGGGCGCTGAAGGTAGTGAAATGAAGATATTTGTTTTGAAAACAGAAGTGAATAGCTGGTAGAAAAACTTAAAGGACAGACCATCCAGTAAATACTAAGTGGAGCTACAGCCAGGGTAGTGGGTGCAAGTAGACCTGGCATAAGGTTCATCTTAGAAACTATGAATGTGAAGAAAACCACAAGGAAATAAGGAACGGAATGTAACTTTTCTTAAGTTATTACAGACCTCCAAAGGTTTAAAGAAGACTTGCTCCTTAAATTGAATAGAGGAAGACAGCAGGGAGGAGTGGAAGAAGAAAAGGGATTAGGGTCTGTCTTGGAGACAGCTGTGGGGCGGAGGTGTGAGATTTAGTACAAGACTGAGAGGAGCAAATACTGCAGGAGACTCAATGCCAGCAAAAAAAATGTTGTAGTTATAATAGATATCCAGTTGGTAGAAAGTCTTTTCTTGAAGGACTCTAAATTAAAATAAAACAATGTTTCAGCAATGGTTAGGCCTTTGGTCATAACTGGAAGGTGAGTTGTATACTAATGTGTATTGCATTGGAAAAAACATCAGCCACATAAAATTCATAATGTAATGGATGGGTAGTTTAGTGCAGCTAGTGTGATTTTTTTTTGTAAAGACATACAAGTTTTGCACTTTCTTGCAAAATAACTGCCACTGCATCTTGGAGTCTTTGTTTAATTCTTGATCTTCTATAAGTTCATTGGATTGGTGTTTTCAATAATATCAGAAGCTTGAATAATTAAATGTGGCCCCTAATATTACAAATCTCATATCTACAAGATGCATTGTATGGTATTTGACATTACTTCATTGAATTTAAATTTTACACTTTTCATTCCAACATTTACATTATTTAGTGAACTTCTTTCAATGTTCTTTCACCTTAATGCCCTAGAACAGAAAGTACCAGATCAGGATAAAGTTTGTAAACTCATATGTGGCTTCTTCCATTTCATTTTTGGTACGTACAACATACGTTTTCACCAACTGCACTTAGTATTTTGCTCTTATTCAAGTTTAAATTAATTTTCCTAGTATGAGGTGTCTTTTGAGTTCATTATCAATGCCAGAGTCAATGGGATTGATATAAATTAAGAAAAGTAGCAGCTCTAAAGAGTCAATTTGGGCTGAAAATGTAGCTACAAGGTATTAATATAAAAAAGTCACACAAATATGAAAAATCAGGAACATTTATTTTTCAATTAAACCGATGTTTTAGCTGTTGTGTGTACTTTCCAGAACTACTGGTGTAGCCTTCATGACAGCATTTACTGGTATAAAACTTCAAATTTGTTCATTTGTGTGCTTGCATTCACAAACTTGCAACACTTTTTTGTATCCAATTGTGCTGAAGCAGGGTGATGCACCTCCTGTGGTGTTAGAGCACATGAACTGAATGGTGATGTTTGCAGAAGGTTTAGAAAATGTTTTGAAAAGAATAATGTGGGGCTGATGTACGGCACCATTTAAGACATTTGTTAATAAAAGAAAACTATAGAAAAGTATCATTCAAATTGAGTGAAGAAAACACACAAATAATTAATAAACTACACATTTAAGTATTATTAGTGAGACTGAGATGGAGCAATTGTTGGTGCCAAATTCATGCAGGCTTGCTATAATGCTCACTCAGAGCCATTTTATTTTGAGAAAATATGGGAGATGAGAAAACCTTCTAAAACATTCTAAAGATATTTTATCAACTATTTGAATGTGCAAAAAGATGGAAGGTTATTTATTTTTTACTCAGGGCTTACAAAAGTTTGCTGATCAATGTTAGATCTCCCTTAGTTCCTAATAATTTATGTGCCCAGAATCACAATGGATTTGTTAGTGGATATCGGTGTCAGCAATAGTGTATGAGTATATTCTAGTGCCAGTTTGTATGCTTTGAACTAGCCAGAAGCCCTTGTTTAGAGGAATATATCCCAATAGCCTACAGCTAAAACGCAAGTATTTTAAATGAGACAAGTACTTGAGTGAGAAATCCAAATTAAATCTTGATAGACCAGAGTTCTCCCTTTCTCACTTTATGGATAATAATCTCTGGGTTGTTAAGAATAACACCAAACTCATGAACTGATATACTGTAGGTTAGTCGAGTGGTTTTATTGCATATTAACAGAAACATAACAGCAAAAATGGCAGGAACTGGGTCAATTTCTGCATTGCTCTACTTATAATAGGAATTAAATAAATACACAAGTCAAATTTAGGATTTTCCCCATTTGAGCTGTTATTTTGTAGATGTAGAAATTATCAGTGGTTTCTATAAAGAGGATTGTGAAGGGAAGCCGCCTCAAAACCGAATGTAATGGAGTTCGTGTTGGACACAGTAACTGTGGCTATTCAGTGCATTCCATTCTATAGATCAAAAACACACGCAAAGGTTTAGGAAGGTCTGATGGCTAGTTACAGTACTTTCAGTACATTACTACTTAAACATTTAAGCTATGGGACCAAAGAAAGTTCCCTTTCCAGCCCTGGATAGCAAATATTTTGTAAGTTAGCAGGGACTATATGAAGTGATACATTCCAGAATCTAATAACCAGCTCACCTAAAGAAGGTGCAAATTTATCTTGTTCATTTATTGAAAATCTAATGAGACAAAAAAGTCACCTTAACTGCAGAAGGGGATTAAAATGAATATGTGGATTCCTAAATCCCACAAGTTCACACTAGTCCTATCTAAGAGAAGTAAAAGAATGAAATAAAACCCATGGTGTTCTGCTACCTTAATCCCTTTTTCAAGGTTGCTGGAGAAAAATACCTTAATAATATTGTTACTTACACCCTGCCTGCTGTAGAGGTCAACACTAAATCGGCTAGGGTGCCAGATGCAAAGAGGGCAAATGTCAAAGTGGAGGTCAAAGAATGCTGAAATCATGAATGACAGATGAACCAAGCAGTGACTGACTTTGCCTGATAGTGCTATTCCCAAAACCAGATGGGATGTGGTGCTTCTCTAGTGATTTTAGGAAATTAACCAGTTTAAACACTCCCAGGCCAGAGCTAGGGGTTGGGTTCCAGCCTGTGCTGGCTTGTCTATCTATAATTTTCATTCTTCCACATCTGCCGATATTAACACTAATTTTGAATTATGTTTTATTACCAAAAGAAGTAGGACAGAAATTAGTGGAATTGAATTTACTGGAAGAACCATGATATTTTTTAGTTATTGTTTTTTGTAAACCACTACCACGTTTTTAGATAACAGCACACAAAAGCCAGATTGTCATATGGATCAAAATATTCTAATTGATGACTTAGTAAAATCAACTTAAATATTGTTATTGAGAAAAAAGGTGTAGTAAATGTAACACAAAGAGAAAATTTAACATTTATCATTGAAAAACCAAGTTGGTCGGAATTTCAGAATCATCCAATTTCACATGGTGTCAAAATAACCAAGTTCACTGTGAAGAAATGATTAAAGTGTACATTATATTTAATTGATGTAATATGGCTTACACATGTGATCTGAGTAATTACAACCTGCTTTTGATGTGGAACCTGCTTTTGATGTGTATTTGAGCTTTGAAGCATAAGACTTAAGACCATCTGAAATTTAAGGATGTGCATTATTCTACAAACTAATTATGCATACGTTGCAAATAAGTTACAAATGTACTATGTATTTGTTCACTTTGAGTAATACTTTTTTTAGAGGTTTGAATTAATTTCTTTAGGTGGGTAATTCATACTCAATACATAAAATTCCCTAGCATACTACAGTTTAAGCTTTTGTATATTTTAATGACTGATTTAATTAGCTCTGAAAGGTAGAGATACAATAAATAAAAAAGTATTGAAAAATCAAAGGTTAAATTACAATCAAAGGGAGTTCTACACTGTACAATGATCTCAAATATGCATTTCCTAAAGCATTTGGAGCAAGGCCTGGAATTCAGATGTTTTTTTTTTATTTAATCAAATACTCTTTTTAATTGTACTAGCAGGCTGTGCAATTAAATATTATCATTGTACCATCATTTATCCTTGCACATTTTTTAAACACTAAACAATAACTCTGTTGTCAAACCTGAACTTTATGAAGCATCTGAGCATAGTTACAGCAAAAATGAATCAAGACACAGAAAGGAAGAAGCTGATGAAATCCATTTCTGTATCCATAGTATTATTTTATTTGTAAGGTTAAAATATAACATGGAAATGAAAGGCTGAGGATGCCAAAAAAGTCTAACATATCTGCAAAATAATGTGAGCTTAGTAATAGTTACTGCAGATAAATAAAAGTGATAAAAATATTAACAATTACTGTAATTGAATAAATGTCTTCTTTTGGACATTTAGTTTTTGATTACATTTGGTGATGTTTTTATTATTTCTTATTTAGGATACAGAGATGGTTAACATCAATTACAGCAGCTGACATTGGAACATTAGGATACTTAATGTAAACAATTAGTATATTTACAACCAGGATTCACAGTCCCAGGCTGCTTAACTCCAATATCATCTGGTTTTCCTTTCAGTGAGCTCAGTTACTGGAACCAGCTGCTATACTTAATTAAACTAAGAATTTGCTTAACTGACCTATTAAGTGTCATCTTGTGAATCTGCATTGGTCCCTGTGGTAAAGGATTAGCTTGGTTAACAAAGAACTATCATGTCAAATATCATGTAGTAGTGCACTATGACTGTGCTTTAATTATTCAGTTTCTGTTAGAAAAGCGTTAGTGTGTAGATGTGTTATGAGAGTTATGTGAAATAAAAGACATTTTAAATGACTAAATAGGATAGCAAACTAAATTAGAAGAGAATTAAACAAGCTGCAAGAGAAAGAGAATGGTTTGTTTGAGTAGAAAAGAGAGTGAATATAATTTAATTTCTTGTCTGTTATTACTGTGTTGTAATAAGACTTATTTCAGTGCAGTAGCGCTATATTCATAATAGTAATAAATGCAAAATGCAAAAAGAAATTGTGCTACTAAGAGTACAAAAATGAACTCTATTACAGGGTAAGATACTGTATAATATCATAAGAGTGATTTAATTTATTTGTTTGTACATGTACCTTGAATTAAAGGGAGGAAACAATGGTTTGTTTTAAGTTTAGAGTATTCATTTTCATTTAAAAATACTAACAATAAATACTATTACTGAAATTATAAACAAAAATCTTACTATGGTATTTTCATGAGTCACATGAATCACACCTTGTTTTCCCCTAAGCTATTAAAACTTCAAGGTACTTAAACATCACAATTACCAGAATTTAATTTGAATTGAAAACCTATTCATATATTTTAGTTTTTATTAATATTCTAGTGTGAGGTATAAAATTTTATGAAGTCATTTTATGAAAATATATTACAATGTTTTGTAAATATTCCTGTGTGAAATTGTAGATCTAAGGTACACACCATATTACTTCATAGCAAGGCTTGTAAGTACCACTATCAGTACTGTGTTCTCATAAACCCAAAGCATGCAAAGAAAGCAGTGTAGTATGTATATAATACTAAATGCCAGGAATCAACAAAATGCACACATGGGCAAGACCGGCTTTACTAGCTCTAACTGAAGAATCTAATCAGTGGAGTACATCATTCACTACAGGGTAACTATGAAACACTGCTATACCCACAATGCTGGACACAGGCCATTTGGCACATCTGTCTTGTTAGTGCACTTTGAGATCCAAGGTTGTGTCGGACTGACCTTTTAAGAGTGCACCATGCTTGGAAAGCAAATGCAATTGGTTGTAAAACAATGACAATGAACGTTTTTAGGAAACAAAAAATTATACAGAGAGGAAACAATTTCAGCTGAAAAAAATGTTATCAAGATTGTCTTATTTGGCTTATACACTTTGATGGGAAAAAATGTACTAACTCACTCTCATCTGGAAAAAGCTGACTTTAAAGTTACTTTGTAAAGTATAAAGAAAATGGAAGTACTCACTGAAGTAGAAAGGAACGAAAGAGGAGGCACATAAAGAAGCTGAAGTTAAACATCAAAAACATACAGTACACTACTAGTATATACTAACATCATAACATAATTAAGAGTAATGTGAATTCAGGTGATTGTAAATACTGTACATTCTCATGGAAGTTTGTGGTGTTACCATTGATTGATATACTTTACAGTATATATTCATATCTATATTGAAACTTACTTAAGAAACTTCAGGGATTTAAAGCTTTTCACTAATTGTAGTGTTCAATTATCAGCTCACACACGAAGAAGGCTCCACAGCCGAAATGTTGTTTCCTTTTTTCCCTTTTCATGGAATAAACCTTTAAC
This sequence comes from Lepisosteus platostomus, assembly GCF_059453375.1. Taxonomy (NCBI): domain Eukaryota; kingdom Metazoa; phylum Chordata; class Actinopteri; order Semionotiformes; family Lepisosteidae; genus Lepisosteus; species Lepisosteus platostomus. Next base: position 33,383,267 of record NC_142619.1, read on the forward strand.
TTGTTCCTTTGCAGCCTAACCCTGTTGACGCACCTACCTACTTGAATTACCTTAATGTTTTCAATTATGTTGAATTTTTTGGGTTATCGTTGTAATTTCAGACCTTTCAGACACCTACTGACGTATGTATTAAGTTAGTATATATGTTTTGAGACTTATGGATGCCCATTCCATGCTTTAAAAATCATTCCATTACAGTAATGAGATCAATGATTTTCTGAGACATATATTTATATTATTTTCAGCATTGAAGAGAAAAATACTAATTACTGGGCAATCTTTTTCGAGTTTTGGAAAAGAAATAATACTGCTGTAATCCGTTAAATGTGTTACCAATGTAATGTCTGTTTTTTTCAGCTAATGTGAATATACAGTATTAGACAAAATAATTAGCATTTTAGAGATTTTATATCACAAACTTTATGGAAGAGATTCATGATGATAACTCTAGATTATTGCCTTATTACAATTCTATACCATAGCAACCATAAAATGTTCCACTATAGCAATTTGTATAAAACCTTTATTTTTTGTAATTTGTGAGGGCCTGGTTTTTGTAAAAATTGAACAAAGTTTTAAAAAATTAAACATTAATGGTTAATGAGCTTCAATGATAGGGAGAGCTGATCACACAACTGTATTCCAGAGAACCAAAATGACAGACAATGAAAATGAGAGCTAAACCTGTTTTGGTTATATATGATTCATTTATTTAAAGTAAAAAAAAAATTGTTTCCACCATCATGAAAAACTGGAAGAAAATATGCATTAGCAAAAATCTCCCGCCAACAGGTGGAGTCATATGTTGTCTCTGGGTAGGTTTCAATGTGTAAGTATGTGAGCTTAACATGCTTTTTATAACTTGTACATTATAATACATCTGAATTGTATTTTAAGAAACCTACCAGTTAATGCCGAGACATTATCTAACACACTAATGGTGCCACCAAAGTTTTTCATCCAGAGTTGAAAACATTAGGAATATAAGATTGTGAAGACCACTTAAATTAGCTCTTTGTTTAGTAGTCTCTCTTATTTAACCCTTAATTCATATCTTTATTAACCTTTTTGCTGTTTTGTGAAAATACCTGAAATGACTCATCCTTGGAACTTACAACTAATATTCAGGTCTCATTTAGCAGGTCACCCCAATTTCAGAAACATTAATTTCTTTCCTGACTAAAAAAATGCATTAATGTGCATTCGTACGCAATCATTTTGACTGTCATTGGTAAAATTGTATATGAATCAGTGCATGTATTCACTTTTATGTTTTTGTAAACCCATTTACATTTTTTCCAAAATTTAACAAAACCAATAAAACACTATTTATTCACACATAATTCTAGCCTTCTGTCTATTTCAGTCCCCTAAATGGGGGAAAAAAGGAATCACAGAACTAAACATAAAAGCAAGGAAGTCTATTCATTAGTATTATAAAGACCTGAGGTTGATGACAAATGGGTACATGTGTTCACTGCTTAAAGTCAGCACCTACCAACAGCACCATTTGAGGTGGACCAGTGTCTCCTCCTTTAGAAAAAATCAAACTTAGCCCATTTAAAAAGTTGGCAGACAAGGCAGGAATTGGTAGACATTGCCTACACATAACAATATGTTATCTGCACAGATGAATATGTAACGTTGAGCATCATTAATGGAAATAGGGGTAGAAATAACAGATTGATAGACAACTTGAGGTTGTGGCTACAACAGAGATAATGGTGAGTATCCCTGAACAGCTTCCCTAGAGATGGCAAACTGACGGTTGTCTGTTCTAAAACCACTTGTTTGTGGTATCATGATATAGCATATAAATGAACAAGTAATAGGTTTATTCCATGCTGAAAAAAATAAGAAAGAAAACGTCAGTGGAGCCTTCTTCTTGGTTCGAGACATGACAAATAACAAATCACCTGCCATTAATTGCATTCATCATAATGAATTTTATTAGATATTTCATCCCAAACGCCACTTTGGGAGCATTATTGTACCCCTCTCTGATCTGCTCTGATGTTAAGCTGTATGCTAAGAAGATTATATTATGACAATTGAAAATATACATGACCACATTAGTACAACGTTGTTTATCAAGGGCCATCTTGCATCTAAGAACATTTCCCACTTCCTCCACATTATACATGTAACTAAGGAACATGCCTCCTCCTGTACTAATTTTTCATTGAATGTTGAGAAGGCTGTTAGCTTGGGCAAGAATATCTATGGTAGGTTTTAGCCCATGGGGATTTTGAATTAGTTTTCTTCAATATGGTTAAAGCCAATCTTTCTGCAATGGTTTTAGAAAATGCAAGCAGGGAGCTTATGAGTATTTGCCAGTTAGTAGAGAATTTTGAATTTTAACCCAAGAGCAAAGTCAATAATATCTCAGCATTGTGTATCACTGAAAAAACATTTGGGAGCAAATACAGAGTCTATTCTAGAATGCTTATTTTGGACCAAAAAAGCCATATGCCTACTTCACCCAGATCAGATGCATAATTTATTAATTGCATAAATAAAGTTTCAGTTTTGGTTTATCAAATACATGATTCATGATAGAAGTCATGACAAAAAAGGATTGAAAATAAATACATAGGGGCATAAACTGAAAAATATTTTTTTATCTGAACCACATATACCATATACCAATCTCTGTAGATACTTTTGTTGTATCAAATGAGACTTCTGCCATGGCAAGATCTATCTTTTTTCCAACAAGTAGCACCTTTTGTTGGAAATTTAAGATTCCATATGTTCCACGAGAAATAAAACATTAGTCATGGGTTTCAGACACCAAATCTAATGACAAAGATAAAACATATCATGAAATAATAAAATATACATAGCTTCTGGCAAATGGGAAGAGGGGGAGACAAAATAACAGAAATTAAATCCTTAACAGTAAAAACATTAAAACAACTAGGTGACAGCAGTAGATACCAAGCAGCAGTAGGTAATGGTCAAAATGGCTGACTGGGCAGAGCAATGAAAAAAAGAAATTCCCCCAGTAAGAGAATAAAGTGATGTATATACAAATATTGTTAATAAACCAGCAACCACTAAACAACTAGAAAAACATTTTGGAAACATAGACAATTGAATATGTATTGAAACCTATTACTTGTTCCTTTGCAGATGACACAACAATTGAATATGCCTCATAAAAATATATATTTAAACAGAAGTGCAAGCTGTGGTGTCTTTTGGGTTAAATGATAAATGTAGACAAAACTTAAAATCAGTGAGATCTGACTTCACAATAACAGCTACCATGATATAGAAAATCCTCTTGTTGATTCCTTCCTATGCAATTTAAAAATCATATTGAAGGGAATGTGACATAAAATACAGACACCTAGGTCTGATATTACATCCATCTAGTTAAATGAAAAGAATACCACAGTGAAAGTTATGACTTCTGAAAAAAAGATCTGACAAAGTAAAATGTTCTGATCTATTAAAGTCTGTTTCCTGTGCCAAAGTACACAGGTTCTGCCTGCCAATATGGAGGACCTTTGAGTACTACATGGTACAATAAAAAATGGTCTGATTTTGTAACTCCTGAAAAAGGGAAAGAAAGCATATAATCTAGGCAGACTCTGATCTAGGTAAAAATCCAGCACAGATAGTTCAGCAGAGTAAATAAGACTATAGTGACTATTTTCTTTCTGAAGCAATTGTATGTACTAGAGACATGAAAATGAAAACTTGTGGCTTGTAATGACCTTTACAAAAAAACACTTCATGGCATTTTTGTGCCCCCCTCACTTCCCTGTCCAACTGTGCCAAACATGGGTATCACAAAGGGAATGATCTTTCCAAGAATCCAACTGGATTATTTTGCTCACTTTGGTCTTGAATAAATGTTATGAATGCTGTTGCAATTTCTAGCCCAAAAATCTACTATTCCAAACTCTCCATCTTCACTGGATGAGTATTCACCACCTTTCTTTCTTTCTTCACTTCACATTTAGTCCAATCTCAAGATGAAATGCTGAACATCAACATCTGAGTGTTTATGTCTGCGCCTATCGCAGAAATCCTTGAGCTCACCACTGCCATCTGGGTTTCAGCAAAGAACTACTGCTGCTCTGATGACTGCGTAAGCAGAGTCATGAAATATGAAACCCATTTGTTACTATACAGTGACTGCAAAGTTCATTTGAGAGTTTTGGCAGAATGTAAATAAAAATATAATAGTACTGAAAAATAAAATGGTAAATATTTTGTGCAAGACTTCCGCAAAATGTTGAAGAACATCACAGGGTTACCTCAAACTATTTGACATAATAATTAAGAGAAAATGGGTAATACATGCATGCAGCTTTTAAGTACCAGACTTGCACACAAAATGTTTCCTATTGGTCTGAAAGCTTTTACAGCTGCATCTGTCTATTTGAGAGGAGGACCTGGCCATTATCAGTTCCATTACGAATGCAGCAATCAACACAACATGGCAATGAAATGATTCGAATGAAATGTCCTAGTATTTTAATTATCCTCAGCCAGTTTCATATGACCTCAATTTGGTTTAACTGTAGCTCTGCCATGCACCCACCCAAATATCATCATTCTTATAGTCCTATATGACAGGTGTTGGACTTGGCAATAACAAAGACTTGTCTAAGTGTAACCACTATGCTTCAATCTAAATGACAGAGTACCTAAGACATGTTGATGTTCAGTTTTTATTTTATGTTAATGTACAGTTATTGTTTGTTGATTTTTAAAATGTTGCAGGGACATCAATTGAATCAAAGGTATCATGGTTGACTGAAAGAGACTTTCTGGGGTGGTGACTCCTTTTTCTTCACAGTCTTTGTCAGTGGTATTGACCAATAGCTTTTGGTCAAGTCTAGAAAGGAGAATTTTTTTATTTTTTGATCATTACATCTACACTAGGCTTAGTGTAAGCATTTGAAACTTTAAGCACATTGCTGTAGACATATAACAACTACAAAATGATATATGACTTAGAATGATCCTAGAAATGGGTAAATCAAACTTTTTGTTCCCATTAGTAACTTAAGTCTCAACCAGAAAATGAAGTACTCATCTGAAGCTGTTGTTATTTCTAGGTGGCAAACAAAGAAACAAAGGCTTGCAACAGCAGGCTTACAGTACATTGTTTGTATTAGCAGTCAAGAGCTTTGGCACCATCTCCAGGAGATGGAAATCTCATCCATGGAAAACTATCATAGCCAATTTGTTCTTACTTCACCTATTAAAGGGGAACACAAAATATATGATAATGACTATAAAAGTATTTCAGTGTCAAATATAAGTTATTTGCTTAAATACTAAAATGTATCAATAAGAATACATTTTATATTTTATATAGAAATTACACAAAGTATGTTTTTACCAGAATGTCAACTGATTGTACAACAAAATCTCTTTATTTTTTTTATCATGTATATTTTTGTTTTTGTAACTGAAACTTTTATAATTATGCTCTATTAATATTTTTCCTAATGCAATCTCAAAAATAAAATAAATAAAACTTCATTATCTTTTATACAAATCATAATTATCTACTTCCCGTAATTTATTAACATTAGAATGTAACGTAAAACAATATTTTTTGTCTTTTTGGTGTAAAGTAAGATGTTCACTTATGGTTTCTCATTTTTTCTCATATTCTCATATTTCAGTTTTCATTTTTCCATCTTTACAATTAATTTCCCTGATTCTCTACACAGAAATGTATTTCTAATACACGAGGGTGCTGAACTAAAATGGTTTTGAAATCATTTCCATGTACATATGAAACAATCTTGCTAACAGCTGCATTTTCCATTAGAAGTGGTTTCAAATGTTAGGAAAAAAATCAAAGCTGAAAAAGGCAATGTTTAAGTGAGAAAACATGTGCAGCACATTTGACTGAGGAGGTACCACTTTCAGAGGAGAATTAGACCTTGAACAAAATTTCCAAACTGTGGGAACATTCAGTCCCATTAAAAAAAATCAAGGAGGCATATAAAAGCCCTGGACTTGTTTCTAAAATGTAACTACATCAAAGGGCAAACACATGTAGAATATTAGGCACCTCAGAACGCATAATATCTTTTGGCAGGAGAGAGCAGTGGGTGAGGAAATTGTAGTCCAGCCGCAATTATTCAATCTATTGTCTTTAAACAAGACCTGATACTGTTGTACTCTCTCACAACAGTAAATACAGTTGTGTACAAAAAGTTTGAACACCCTTTGTAAATAATGAAGCATGCAGATGTTTCTTTTAAAAATGTGTGACAAAAGTCACTGATGTACAATTTGTTTTAAAATTCTTCATTGATACATTGTGTGATAGAACATTACTACACCAACATTATGAAGTTATTTCAGTGTCTCAAAAAAGGATGCTCCTGTTTATTGTAGATAAGTATTTAAACATTCATTTAACGTTTATTTTATTATTAATCCTTCACCTATTTGTGGAATTAAACTAGCTATTCATTCAAAGAAAGGAAGATATATTTCTTACACTTTATTTTCATTGTTTTTCTCTTTTGTCTGTGTTTTTCTGATTGATATTTGCCATTTCTTTTTTCTTTCTTTTTAAAGCACTTCATAATATTGTCAAGCGCATAACAGGGATCAAAATCATGCTCTAAAGCCAATATATTTAGTTATTATTTCATGATGATTTTCTGTAGATTTGGATGAAAACCTTTAGCCTCCTTAATGCTATTGCAAAAACATCTAATTAAACATAACAGCCTCATTGAAGGTATGTCTCTTACCATTATCATTCTTTCTCCTATGCCTTTGAAGGATTCAAAGCAAGCTTATTTACCAGCAGTATTACTACCTTAAAGGCTGACCTTGTCAGATCTCGGAAGCTAAGCAAATTTGGGCTTGGTCAGTACTAGGAAGTGAGACCTCCAAGAAGGAAAATCTACAGCAAGAGGTGTTGGTAGACCAGTAGTTGGCACTTCCTTCTGAAGCAGAATGTCCAAACAAAACAAGGCCCCCCACTATGCTGACCACAGACATGGTGCTGCAGGAGATGCCATCCTTCAGATGAGACATTACACTTAGATCCTGAAAACTCAATGATTCCATGGAACTTTTTGAAAAGGTACAGGTGTTAACCCTGGTGTCCTGGCAAAATTCCAACAAGTTCCCATTTACTTCTCCAGGAAATTGTGTTACTTTGGAATGAAATGCTCTGCATAAATGCACAGAGAAAAAAATCATATAAGTTGTTCAACAACATGATGATGATTTTTAATGACTGAGTGACTTCTGACAGTTTTTTTATAATACTAATTGCTGGTGGCAAGGTGGCGTGGTGATTTACATTTCTGCTTGTAGTGCTGGGGTTCTGGCTTCAGTTCCAGACCTGGGGTGCTGTCTGCGTGGAGCTTGTATGTTCTCCTGTGTTTGCAGGGGTTTCCTCCAGGTGCTCTGGTATCATCCCACAGTCCAAAAACATACTGGTAGGTTAATTGGCTTCTAGAAACATTAGCTCTAAGTGTTAGTATGTCTGTACTTTTATGGACTGGTGTCCCATCCAGAGTGGGCCCTATCTTGCATCTGTTTATTACCGAGATAATGGCTCCCCCATGACTCTGAATTGGAAGAATTGTTATGGATTTTACTTCTAAAATGATTGCATTGTAGTTGGTAAGTTGAGCCTGATGAAATACATACAACTATTCACGCGTTATTATTTGGAGTGAAAAATAATATGTGCTTTTTTAGAGGTAAAATCTCAATTATAGGTCAAATACTGCTTCAGTGTCTGAGTAAGAATAACTCTTGAAACAATCCTTATTGTAACATTTGAAATACTGTATGTTATTTGTTATAGTTCAAAAAATGATTTTTGTAAATGTCTGCTTCTTGAAAAGCCATTTTGTTTGTGAAGCCAAACTTTGCTTTAGCCTTTAGTATAGGTCCTTTCCACTGTATTACACAGAAAATTGTTGTTATGGCTGGTTACAGTAAGTGTATAATCTTTCCCCCCATGCATTACTTACATTTTCTGTGTTTACTTTGTTTTTTTACCCAAACTCCTTAATTTTTTTTCTGAGGGTTGGCTGCAATGTGCTGTTCATGGTCTGTGGGTTATCACCCTTGCAAAAGAATATCTGTGAACCGTGTCATTTAGACTAAATATAACCTATACTTTGACAGCCATTATGGTAGTAGAAGAGAAATTTGTGGATACTCTGGCAAATGTGTGCATGATGCCTTAGCAAATATCATGTTTTGGTATGGCATTGTGAAGAAATGGCATTGTGACTCTGTTTCTGTGAGTTAGTGGGTCACTAGTGTTCACAACATTTTCCCAATATCCAAAGAAATCTCAGCATTATTAATTTAAAATAAAAGATTCTAGTCAGCTTTAATCCAGCAGGTTCATTAGGTTCATAAAGTGTTTATGCAGTCCCTTCTTAAATAAATTGTTATTCATTTCTAACTACAATGCTGTCCTACTGGACCAGGGAGCCTCCATATACTAATAAAAGTAAATGGAACATGATGAAAAGGGTCCCCTCCCTAAGGATGCCAAAGATCTTGCTTATAAGAGATCCTTCAGGATAAAAAATACTATATGAATACATTTATATGGAATTCTAATTATTAATAGCAGGTGTAATTATAATCTGTAGAAAAGCTGTAATAAACATACTGTTTTTTTTCCATTGTTTTCCTTGAGGATCTGAAAAATGTTTCAAAAACTCAAAAGCTTATCTTGCTGACCAAAAGAAAGACATGGCTTTATAAGAAAAGCATTCCCTGGATATAAAGTGTCATTGTTTGGCAATTTCACATTTAATTTACAGTGCTACAAGCAACTTGATGAGGTATGTATGAAGTTGATATACATTCACAGGGTGCTGCAATAAATGTGCTTTATCTAGTGTGATTCTAAGTTTACTGTATATATTCCATTGGGTAGCTTTACATGCAATTTATCACTATGAGCCAAGTAACAATGATGGAAATGGATCTAGCACAGAAACCAGACTTTCAGTGCACTAAACTGGGTTTCATAGCAAAGACTGAATGCCTTTCTCTGGAGATTCCTTTGTGTTAGACCTCTGCTATATCCACTTTGCTCTACTAAGAATTGTGATATCTGCTTTACATTTAAAAGTACTGCCCCTTAATTCTGAAAGAAAACACACCGTTCTCTTGGACATTGAACTTATATTTGTGGAGACAATTCTCTCAGTTATTTTACAGAAATAGAATGTGCTGAAACAATCTTTGTGTCACTGCTGAACACATAGTTGCTGATTCAAAGATATCCATGGCCATTGAGGTGTAATAAATCTGATCTGTGTTAGCAGTGACTGAATAATGATTATCCAGTGTGAAAGAGTAGAACAGGCCTCTTTGGGGAAACCATCATCTTGACTTAAAACCTAGGCTCTGTGGTGTGGCTTTGAGCCAACATGGCCACCTGACAGTAGCAACAGAATTAGACACTGCTGTCTTGACTGAGTTGTTCATACTCAGAGTAAGTGGAACTCTAAATTATGAAAATGTCAGGATTGTCATTCCCTGGAATTAGCTAGTCCTCTGAGGGTAATTAGGAGGTTGAAACAGGGAAGGATTCAATCTTTGTCTTGGCTCCAACAGGGAGGGAGGAGAGCAAGAGCTCTGTCCAGGACAGACTGGGTTGGTTAACACATCTGTGGGACACAGAAGACTACCGAGTAACATGAGGAAAATATAGCAATGCACAGCACGACGTATTCTCAGTATAAAAAGGAAAGCAAAACTTTAGACACCACGGTGTATAAGTTCTAAGACCTCTTTGTTATAAGATAGTTGATATGAGAATTTGTTATAAGAAGTTGCCTTCAGGCTAGATGAGTTAAATGACCTCTCATTTGTAACTGTTCTGTGTTATATCAGCTAAAACAGACTTATCTGGAGAGATGGAAGGAAAACAGAAAACCAGCTGCTACTCTGTCAGAAATACTGGTGATAGTTACAGAGAAGCTTTCCTGGACAAACAAGTTCAACAGTGAGAAGAGATGAAGAGAGAAAATAGGGGAGTTTGAAAGGAATACTCTGTGATCTAGTGTGTCGATAGAGATGGAGTGTGTAAGGTACCCTGTTGTCTAATGCATATTTGCCATCCATCCAAGACCAGGACAGCCAAGAAATTTTCAGAGCTGTCAAGGAAAACCCTAAACCAACTGTTAGTTAAATCACTAACAACCTGCAAAGTACAACAGTGCTTTGAAAGTATCAAAATCCGAAGCTCTCAGAAGACTGAGACAGCAGTATTACAACGGCTGTACCACAATATGCAAACCTTTTCTCAGCATAAAGAACCCAAAAGCTAAAATGATTTCTGCTTTAAATTATATTTAAATATGCTTGGAAATTTAAATACAAGCCAGGAGAGTTTAAACAAAGGTTTATACAAAGTTCAAGATATATAGTGATAATTCAACTTTACCAAAGATAAAAGCAGTGTAATGCAGTGAATGGTGTCATAGTCATGGCCCAGGTCATACTGTACATGGCCAACCTGGAAATGTCACACTTCTTTACTAATGATTTAACTAATGATGGCAATCTCAGAATGAATTCCTAAATTTACAACAATATTTTGTCTGCTGATGCTTCCATATTTTCTTCACTGTGCTGCATAACGATTATCCAAAGCATATAACCAAAGCAACTAAGGTGATCATCGGGAGAAGAAAGTGGAAAATCTTAAGACTGTCCACATCACACAACACATTTAATCAAATTGAGCATGCATTTTACATGTACGTGTAGAAGAAGAAATAAAGTGAGAACACACAGCATCTCAAATGATTATAGAAAGCGTTTGTTGAGTTCAGTAGGTTGCAGATTTCATGTAGTTATTTCCTCAAATGGATATGATAACATGAAATCACTGTGTTGAACACAATGTTCCAATATGATCAAATGTATGCATGGAAACACTCCAAATAAAACTTATATTGTACTTATTCATATTAATCTCCTCAACACAAAGACACATTGTTTCATTTCCATTTGGTTTGTGCACTGTGAAGGACTGGTGTCCTCTCCAGAGTGTATCCCACCTTGTGCCTATTGCTTGCCAGGGTAGGGTTTGGCTCCCCCATGACCCTGCACAGGATAAAGCCATTAGAAAATGGATCGGTGGATGATAATTACTGATTTAGAACCTCAACTGCCATAAACACTAAACTGTACTAACAATTATCATCATAAAAATGATCATTTCACCATTTGCACTGTGTTCAACAATATAAGTTCAGTGATATATTACAGAGGGCACTTTCATATCCTTAAATCCTTGGAAATTCTTAGAAAAAAGGCAAAAGCTATTACTGGGTACTAAACATTTATTGCAGATATCCTTTCACAGCAAATCAGACAGATTTACCCAGGTGGGCTTAACAAACTACTGTCATTTAAAGTAAACATAGGGTAATAAAATGGTAATGAGATAATGCTATGTTGGGAAAAATCTCTAACTGCCTCTAGCTGCTGTTACAAACATCTGGCTTTGTAACTACTGCCAGAGGGGGTCCTGTTAGTACTTGATCTTAACCTTCATGTTATTTTTGTAAGACTGGAAATGGTGAGAGGTTATTGGAAAGTGTTACAACCCAGGCATTTCTTCAATGGTCCAGGATAGAATGCAAATTGTAGTTTGTAGTGATGTGATGGTTTGAATTTACGAGAAATAAATTAGAAACTGGAACAGTAAATTGTAAAATAGTTAATTGTGCTTTTAGGGCTAGTAGAAATCAACTGGACAAAAATAATACATGTAAGGCATCAAAGTATACAATTTTCAGTTTGATAGTGCAACAATAAATTTGTAAAACAAACCATTGCAACAGCAAACATACAGTATAAGTGATTCAATCTGTCATGATTCACAGCTGATCACTCACTCAGGGATTACAAAGATACTATTAACAGCAGAATTAAAATACATTATAACAATTGTTATTGTCAACCTCTTAGTTTAATTTATCCTCAATGATTTAAAATTCATACAAATTATTTAGCTGCTGTCATGTTTTTAAAGTTAACAAAGAATTTATACTCATCTAAAGCAAAATGCTAGTCAGGCAATGGAGGATTTGAGACTCCAACAGGGAAGGAGAACTGAACCCGAAATCACCAGTGCTGTCCAGTCTTCTTCCTCTGATTAAGTTTCAAAGGTTTTCCTGCTGGAAACTAGAAGGACTTGTTTGCCAGCATCATGCTGAGCTTGGGTTTCCTAGAAGGTGTCCACAAGTGAAATCAAAATGGGGAGAAACTCAGTTCACTAGTCCTGGTTGTAGCTGCTGTTACTGAATATATGTCAGTATAAGGCTTGTCAACCAAAGTCCAACTATGTTACTTTCATTGATCATTTGAAATTACAACTGGGATGTTAGTCACAATAATCATTTTGTGCAGAAAGCTTTGGGTAGAATTTTTTTCTACATATAGACTCACTCTCTTAGCTTTTTAAATCCAATATCATGGTTGGTGATAGATTGTGAAGTAATCAGGTCATGTGTTTTTCCCCTATCTGCAATTTATTCATTCATTGGTCATCCTTGGATTATTAATACATGACCTACACTCAGGGTCCCACTCCAAAATGGGTTTCTTCATGGGGTTGCAGATAAAGGCGTACAGAGGGGGTTGGGCACTGTAGTTGTCAATTTATTATTTCCAGGATTGTGTTAGAGTTATCAGAGTACCATCTCAACACATTCCTAAGGCTTAACTCAGACTAGCTTACCTGTACCAGGGGTAATGTCTGTTCAAGGCAACAGAAAGATTATTAAAAATCTTCCTGAAGACAATAAGCCTGGCTGCTACAAGGTATTTACAAACATGATTATTGTCACCTGAATAGAAATCTAGTGTTCCCAGAAAGGGCATGAGGTGATTTAGTCTGATTAAAGAGATTAATTTTGTTGATATTGTTAAATTAAAATTATTCTGCAATTTAAATAGTTTCAGGAAATGACATTTTCTTTTTTGCTACTATTTCTCTTATTGTAATGATCTTTAAAAACATATATACCTGGCAGACAACTTTCTCAACCCCAGTTTCCTCATTTTATTCTTGTGTGTTACGATCAGCATCCCTCCTCCGACCCTTTCGTATTTTAGTTGATTTTGTGCACCTGCCTCTTGTTTTGTCCCATTATTTAAGTCTGGCGCTCTCACTATTCCTGGCTGGAGATGGACACCCGGAAGCCCGCCTACCAGCGGGTCCAGGAGAGACCCGATGGCATAGGCTTCATCACAGCATCCTGACCATCTGAGACCAGGGCTCAGAGCACCTGGCCTCGTTATCCTGTTTTTATCTTCCTGGTTCCCTGTCCCTGTTCCGGATCCATTCCAGATTTTAACTGTGTTTGTGTCGTCTTGGTTGGATCCCCCGGTTTTGGACTTTGGACTGCATGAACTTGTTTGCCATTGCCACACCCCCCGAGCACTGGATCACTGTAGTCCAGCCCCGTCTGTCAACCCATGCTGATCCTCTTCGTCTCCTCCCCTGATGTCCTTCTCCATTTACTTCCGGATTATACCATCTGCATAGGGTCCTGAACAACACTTCGCGGGAGCCAGGACCGGCTCCCATTACATTGTGTAACCTAAAATAAGTTGTTGCCTCTTTTAAATGTCACCGATTACTTCAATTAAGTCTTTCAATTCCTTGGTTTTCAGGGTGTCAAAAACAGAATGCAGTCAAATGCTTTTTCATTACTAATAAACCCTATACATAATAGTATCTCATACTCATTAGAAGATTACTTTTCTTTTTGCTGTAGTCATTTTTATTATTTTTGTCCTAAATAACTTGTAAATTACCATCTGCGGGTGGTCTGTGGTGCTGAATACACTAGTGCAGTGGTTCTTAAACTTTTTGGACCAAGTACCACCCCTAATCCAACCAAAGCATCCAAGTACCACCTACAAGTCGTCTTCTCATAGGAACCCCAGAAATTCTCAATGACCAACATGAGTGCGCGTGCACACACACTCATACATATAATAAATATTATAATAATAAACTTAATTTGATATAGCGCCTTTAAAGGTGGCTTCTCAAAGTGTTTTACAGAAAAAAAACATTAACAACAACTAATAAAAAAGCACCATTTCAGTGAGAGGGGTGAGCCTGTTTTGTTGAGCAAAGCAGATGTGAATTAATTTTTCGAGCCTTGATACAATTCACAACAGAGTCTAACAGATATTAAATTGTCAGGCATTTTCTTGACGGCAAAGGTCTCGCGGTGGATGTTGTAATGCGTACATTAATTTCTGGAGCAACCTCTCTAATTCGTGCAACTACACTGTTATGTCGGCTTGTCATTGCTCTAGCACCGTCTGTACAAACTCAGACGCATTTTATCCAGTCGAGACCATTCTCTTCGATAAATTCATTCAGAAGCTGAAATATGTGCTCTCCTGTAGTTCCTGTTGGTAGCGGTTTACAGAACAAAAAGTCTTCATGGGACATGCCCTCAAACTCGTATCTAACGTAAACGAGCAAATTGGCCAAATAGACTACAGACTCATCTAATTGCAGTGAAAAACATCTGCTCATCTTAACGTGCTCTATCAGTGTACTTTTGATATAATCCTTCATTTCAATAATTCTATGAATGACTGTCTTTCAGGGGGAGGGGGGCAGCAGGTCGAGCTGTTTAGCAGTTTTTTCTCTACACATAATACGTGTCAGCTCTTTTGCCAACGGTAAATAAGATTCTTCAAAAATAGTGTAGCTTACCTGCTTTAGCAATCCGCAAACTTGCATTTTTCCGCGTTTCCGTTTTTATTTCCGTATTTATTTAAAGTTTTTATTTCATGCGCATGGGAGCGAAACACAGACGCTCTGTGTATTTTTCTCAAATTAGAACAGTTCTTAAATATTTTTCTGTTATCACGCTTTCGTGTGCTCACAAGATTACCTGCGTTCGTAGCACGTATTTGTATGCATTCCTGTGTTTACAACGTTAGCATTGTTCCAAAATCACGCACATTCTCCTTTCTCCCTATTTGCTGGAGATACAGTAGCTTTTTTTAAATACAATTGGTCATTTGCATCCGTAGCACGCATTCCTATAGAGTGGTATAGAATTACAGAGTATCTCTTGTGTCCACTGAAGTATTAGCGCGCACTGTATCGTAGTACGTAGGCTGCGTATTCGACACATATTAAAATACAAAATATGAAAACCCGTCCCGATTTTTCAGCGTACACGACACAGTTCCAGGATCATTTGGCGTACCACTTGGCGGCACGCCACGTACCACTGCCGGTACGCGTACCACAGTTCGAGAACCACTGCACTAGTGAATCCTATTTGATCCTTGGACTGGATGGAATCCAGCTTGTTTTAGTTTGTTTGTGAGAATCTTAATAACAACAACAATAATAATAATAATACATGTGAAAACATCTATACAGGCTCCTGAAACTGCATAGATTCCTTTCTTTACTAATTTCTTTTAAGACTTAAAAGAAGCATGGTGAAATCTTTACCATTCAATATTCTCACAATATTACTCTTATAAGAGTAATGGAAAATGGTTTTAGAATTTGTGAGAGTCCATTCTGATGCGTGCATTGTGTAAATAGCTGACAATAATTGTAAGGACTGTGTAGGATTTACTGTTCTGTCCAGAATTCCAGAATGCAAGGTAAGACCTATAAAACACTTAGTCAAAAATATAAGTTCATTTTCATCTGATTAAGCCAAAATAGAAGTAAAATATTTACTTTTCCTGTTAATTCAATTCTTAATTTTGTGTTCATTGTTAGATGGGTTTGGCATATTTCTCATTGAAAAATAATTGAAAAGATTCCCAAAGGCTAAATAAGAGGAAATGAGTTGTGGAAATACATCACTCTTAACATGAGTTAAATGCATAAAGGCTGCAAAGCATGGTACAGTAATAATTTACTGCCATTGTAAATTTCCTGGCAATAAGGTTTGAAATGTCTGTTCAGAAGCTATTTTTGGTAGAAAATTTAGTTAGCATGGCAAATCTAAGGAGACAAAATAACAGAGAAGACACAGAGAACATATATAAGGATATGTTACAAGTAAGAAATGAGACAGCAGCACATTGCAGATTAAATAAGCCACAATGAAGTAAAAGTATCTGTAAGACTACAAACTGAAATGGCAGTGATGGATAAGGGTTATTTTACTGCACGAAAAAAAAAATAGAAATCTGATGACTTTCTAGAAAACTTGAAAAATCTTTATTTAATACTATATATTAATTTTTTTGCGTTTTTCTTCCTAATTGAATTGAGCTTCCAATAGGAGCCTGTAGTGGTTGTAAGGATTTTTCTTTTTTATTCTTCCCAAATATCAATTAGGCTCTGTTTAAAGATCAGGTAGCTAAGATGCTTCAGATGTGGCAGGTAGTCCTGCATTAATAAAGATGGTGGCCTGACCTACATACTGTATCATAAATCCTTTTCCTTGGGAAGTGCTGAAATTATTGAATTGAAACTTGGCTGATTTTATCAACAGTTTGTCAGGCTCACTGTGGTTGGTGCTAGCATTGACATGGCAGTGGTCTCTGCTGCACCCACCTATTTCTCAGTGCCATTTACCTTGGACATAAATTGACCTGGAGGCAATTAACTTCTCGCCTGTCCGGGTGATTCTGGGATATTTAAGCACTGATCAGACTCTGCTCTGGGACCTGATATAGAATGTCAACTCAGAGCCTCTGAGTCTCAAGCTTGGGCTCTGGCTTTGTCTTCTGTGCTTTGTTTGGTTTCCTGATTTCTGCTTTGTTATGACCTCGGTTCTTGTATAACACCTCAGCTTTGTTTCTCTGCAGTGTTTATCTTGGCTTGGACCCTGGCTTGTTTCAGCCTTGTGTCTCAGATTACCCCCCTGTGCTTTGAACTGCCTTGTATTTTTGAGTCATTGGCTTTGACCCCCCATCACTAAACCATGAACAGTGTCACTTCCCTTAGTCCCTAGTCTGCTGTAACACCCAGTCTAGCAGCATTAAGCACTGTTCTGCTCTCCAGTGTACCCATAGTCTCCCCAAGTCTCATCTGCTTTTCGTCCAACAAGGGGGTTCTTCTTTACAGCTCCCAATCTGGGATCCCAATTGGTGTGAAAAAGTGCTTAGTGTTCTTAGTTTTAAATGCACTTCCTCACAGATTGCACCTTTTTCTTTTGGTTCATATTTCACTTGTAATTTTAAAGTATATTGGGCTGACTGTTAGTTATATAATATCTTCTATTTAGTTTTAGGATTCTTGTTTTATTGTTTTTATCAATCTCTAGCAAGCTACCGAATTCAATACTTACTTTTTTCCAGATGTACTTTATGTTGATTACCTCTTTAAATTATGGTATAGTTAATTCTACATTGTGGTTCTAAATTATTTTCATAAGCTTGCATATAATAGATCTAAGACTTCTTGGTATTTAATTGTCTTTATTTTGTTTTGTAAACCTTTTTATAGATCGGCACTACATTATCAGTTTTCTAGTAAGTATTATCCCTGTTTCAAGGAAACGTTTTGTCAATGACGATAACATCTTTTATTTCTATAAGTATGATTGGTAAATATCATTGAACGCTGGAGATTTAGCTTAAGTGCTTCTACTACTTGTAACACATCTGTCTCTTTTATGCAAATATTATTTAATACTGAATTCTGTGTTTACTCTGCCTGAGGCACATTGTCTGTTTCTTCTTTGGTATGCACACAAGTTAAATATTAATTTAACAAATCACCATTTCATCATCTAAATGTTCCCATTTTTATTTCTAAGCCATCATTTCATCCTTTATGTTGTTTCTGCTGTTATAATATACTGTAAAAAGAAAATGTTCACATGCAGTTCATTATATTGCCTTTTCTTTAACAGGATTGTGTTTTTTTAATGTTTGAAATGTATTTTTTTCTCCTCATATCATTTTAATTCATTTGCTTAAGCATTTTGTTCAATAGTATATTGCCTTTTGACTTGGATTCACTAACTTGAGGGACGAATATTTTTGTGCTTCAAGCAGAATATCTTTAACCTTTTTTCTACCAATGCCATATTTATCCTGGCTCATTCTTATTCTATGAAGCTCTGTCTCAGTTCTGTATTGCATGCTTTCCTGAATTGTAAACATCTGTTTTGGTTATCTATTTTTTATCTATCCAATCAGCTGTGCAGTGGGGCATCTAGTGAATAGCAGTTGCTAAACTTGTCACTTTCTGTATGTGAAATGCTTGGGAATCCTTCAGGATTAAAAATGAAATGTAGGAAAAGATCTTGGTTGAAAAGACAATCAAAACAGGCATTTTCACTGGTAAGTGATCTGACTAAAGAAAGTTGTTGTTTATGATCTCTACTATTTTAATTTCAGTTTCTGTAATTCCTATTGTTCCTTGTAATCTATGTGATAAAAGTATGTAAGAAAGGTCACAAAGAAGAGGGGGCCATTTGGCCCATTAAGTCTATTTGGTAGTTAGTAGTTAATTGAGTCAAGGATTTCATCTAGCCATTGAAAGAAGCTAGGGTATTGTCTGTTCTCAATTTTTAAATATACTTGAACATAGTTTGCTCTTGTACACTCTGGTCTGTATTTCATTGTGCATTTTGAGGAATGAGCTGGGCTGTTGAAGATTTTGAATACTTGAATCAGGTCCTTCTGTAGTCTTCTCTGTTCAAGACTAAACATTTTCAGTTCCTTCAGCCTGTAAGTGTAGGTAATTTCATTGAGTCCTACAATGTACCCACTTGCTCTTCTCTGGAGATAAGATAAGAAACCTTTATCCTTTCATATATATACTGACATGTTACCTACTGCCTGTCTCTTACACATATAATATATTATTGAACCACTTCTCAGGCACTCCTTCACATACCTGAAAATCATGATTAATTAAGAAAAAAATTGTACAGAAAATATTGGCTCAATGACAAAGGGTATTGTCCTGGGAAACTATGGATGTGCTGTCAGCACACCGGGTTTATTATATATGATGAGAACAATGAAAAATACTACACTCCTCTTGTACTTCATAGATAGACTTCATTTAATAAAATGAATGAATGAAGAAACCAGAATCCTAATTATGACACTGAGTAAATGTGCAATGACTGGTTCACTTCTAAACAATCTATACAATTTTCACCCCATCTCCAACTTACCCTTTCTTCCAAAAATTCTAGAACATGCTGTTACAATTCAGTTAAATAACCACCTCATTGCAAATAACTTTCAAACCCCTCCAATCTGGCTTTCGACATCTTCACAGCACAGAAACTGCCCTCGTCAAAGTCGTTAACTATCTTCTAATAGCTTCTGATTCTGGTTCTCTTTCTATCCTCATTGTTCTTGATCTCAGTGCTGCGTTCGACACTGTTAACCATGATATATCTTACTTTCTCATCTGGAGACTGTTTGGAGTCTCTGACACTGCTCTCAAATGGTTCAAGTCATACCTCACTGATCGCTGTCACTAAATCTTTTTTTCAGATTTAGGTCTGAAATTGGACTCGTTAAGTCTGGTGTTCATCGGGGCTCGATAATGGGCTTTTCAGCATTTACATGTTTACATGTTTCCACTTGGTCAGCTTTTAAGATCACAGGGCCTCAACTATCATTTCTGTGCTGACGATACTCAAGTCTAAATCCATACCAAACCTGACACTGATGTGGCTGTCTTTATTCTATCTAACTACATCTCTGACACAAACATGGATGACTCAAAATTTCCATCATCTAAACTGTGACAACACTGTAGTCATGCTTATTGCTCCCCCCTCCCCATCAACTTTGTAAAGCCAATGATGCAACCCTATCTGTGGATGGTACTGTACTTGTGCTTCAGTCTAAGTTGAAAAACTTGGGGGCGATACTTGATTCAGTCTTGATATTCGACCCACATGTTGTCAAAACATTTTTCTTTTACTTCAGAAGTATCGCTGCATATACAAACTCCAGTATGTCCAGTATTTTAGGCAGCCAGAATCCTGACCAGGTCTAGTGCAAGTGATCACATTATTCCTGCCCTGGAGGCCTTGCACTGGCTTCCTGCAACGTTTTGGGTCAACTTCAAAATCCTCATGCTCACCTATAAGGTTCTGCATGGCTTGGCACCTCTGGCTGAGCTATTATCGCCCTATTCCCCAACTTGCAACCTTTGCTGTTCTAATTCTGGTCTCCTATCTATGTCTACACTCTGGGTGACAGGGCCTTCTCCTGTTATGCCCCAAAGCTCTGGAACTCTATCCCCAAGGATATCAGAAAGTCACCTTCTCTAAACTCCTTCAAATCCAGACTCAAAACCTTCTTCATTAGAAGAGCCTTTATGTAACTGTTTCTGTTCTTTATCCCTCTGCTCCCACAGTATTCAGTACCTTCATCTACTATCTCCTCTGTGTATACTGTGTATACTCATCGTGCATTTCTTGTGTATTTTTTTATTGTTGTTGTCATTCTGTAAAGTGCTTTGAGAAGCCACCTCTAAAGGCTCTTTATAAAATAGTTTATTATTATTAATAAGACTGTCCTTAAGCCTTCTAATCACATTTAAGATTTCACTTAACTATCAATTACTCACAAAATGAATCCTTGCATTGTGCTCTAATACTGTATCAGAGATCTTATGTATTTTATCATGCTTTTTACTGCTTGTATAAATCAGATAGGTTAACATTAAGTCTTCCATCTCTAGTAGTTAGCATTATGAAATTTAATTAATTTATTGTTTCTCATGTTATATGTACCTAATGTTTGCTGTGCTGTAAATTAATTTGAGATAATGCCAATTATGAAATGGAGCTCCTTAAATATTTTAAATATTTATTGATTAATGCCTGGAATTTTAGTAAATAAAAACAAATTGTCTGCATCACTGTTTAAAAACTGCTTATTAACATTTTTCTCAAAAGAGTTTTGCCATTTCCCTTGAGTGGAATTTTGCCAAGATACATAAGATGGGTGTACAGCATCCCATAGCCAAACTCAACTCATTTCCATAAAGCCTTTTCTGTTTTATCTGTAATATGGCCAATGAACGTTTTGTGAAGTACTTTTGTTAGTGCTGAAATGATATCTTATGGCTTACGCTTGCCTGGGTGTTCTGTACAGACTCCTTTCCCAAAATCCCTCCAGATCTCTATTTCATAGTTTATAAATTAAAATCTTATGTTTTGTGGAGTCCCCTAGACTATTTCCAAGGAAATATTTTGACTGAGGCATCGGCTTCAGCATTTCTTTCCACTTTGAATTTATCTTTCCACACTTCTTTCCAGCACATTTTGTGGTAATTTTTAATTTAGCCACCTTAATTCACATCACAAAATTGAATCAATAATATCCCTTCATGTCATGTTACTCCAGATGCTTATTCTATTCAGAATAAAAAAAATACTTCAATGATTAGGGATGCCCAGCTCATCAGATACTTAGAAAGACAGGTTATAGAATCTCTCAATTAAGCAAGTTTTGCTTGTGAAGAATTCATTTTAAAACTTCAGTTCTCAGGCTTGTTTGTTTATAATAAAGAAACCTTTTATACTGTGTAAATTGACTTTTTGGAAGTTTGCAAATGTTAAATTGTTGTACCATGTGTTTTAAATAAAGTGTTAAAGGATCTTAATTACTTCATGAGTGTAAGCACATTCTCGAGTGTCTACTCTACTAAGTTAAACTGTCATGAGAGGAATACAGTGTGTATGCTGGAAAAAAATATTTATACATTTTGGCTTCATGGAAAAGAGAAATTGGGAAAGAAAAACTAATTGTCTTCAGACATTTAGTAAATATCGAGTGAATGATCTGTAATTTAAGATTGCAACTCATGCATTTAGGCAAGAGAAAAGTAGTAACAAGTACATTAAAAATTACATGGGTGTCAATACTCTGATGTGTGAGGACCTATTGGAGGTAAGGGAGAAATGGCTCCTTTGTTATCGTGTTTATCAGTTTTTGATTGGTGGTCTTGCAATTCACTTATAAGGTTTTAATATGTGTTCTTGCATATTTCCATATTCACACATTGTATGAAAACAATTAAATGTGAAATGAAACGTAGAATATGATAAAACGTCTATGTGTAGCACACCCTCAAATGTGGCTTTTAGTTTTAAGTGCACTTACAATATGATTTTAATGCTTTTAAAGAGGTTTAAGTTTAAAATGTCCAATTTGAAGACAATATCTTACAATAGATGGATATTAACCAAAGCTCAAAGAACACTGTCTTTTTTGAAGATGAGGGGAGCTAAATATGTGATGGAAACAATCCTCTAAAAAGCCTGTGGGTTGTGAAGCATAAGAGATTACAAGAGTGATCACAAAAAAAATAGAGATGTCTGAACACATGGTCCTCAAACATGATAGTATTAAAAGCTGCTGAGTGACATCTGAATCTCAAAGTGACTGGGAGCTTGTGTCAGTTTACAGTCTGAGTGAAAGGGTCTGAATCATTATTGCATCTGAGGCAAAGGCTGCCTGTGTCCCAAAGTGGATAAAGCTACTGTCCTTTATTTGATAAGGTAAAGAAGGTAGATGAACTTTCTGCACTTCAGAATTATTGATGACTATAGGAAGTATTTTAGCTCTTATTTTATATTATGTCAGAAATTGTACCATTACTGTTCTATCACCATTTCCCAGACAATCCCCACCAATAAATAACTATATACTGTACATAAATATTGTAAAATAAGACATCTTCTAGTTCATTTTGTTATGAATTCATGAACTAATAGAAAATGTTAATGTGTTAGAAGAAAATTCAGGAGCTAGTCAGTCCTTTTAGTTAGTGTTTGTCACAAGCCAGATAAAGTGTGCATTTCCTGAAGCTCACTTCCCAACTAAAACTAAGAGTATCAGCATCTTCACACCCTGCAGCCAGGGCGGGATTTTGGTGGTCATAGGCCCTAGGAACTAGGCACCGCGAAATGTGCAAAAAGAGGGGTAAATGCCAATGGAATAACGTTGATTGACATGATGCACTTTAAACTATTCTAATGCTAAACCACGTGATCGATGGAGCAAGTCGAGCGACCATCACTTCGATACTTCTAGTTTCTAGAACAGCCACTCGATAGCATATGATTGATTTGGAGCACCTAGCATCAGTCGCAAGTATGTTTCAGCTTGTTTTTCGTTAGTCACTAGTGTTTCCCTCCTTCTTGGCCCTAGGCACTGTGCCCCAAATGGCTAATGGGAAATCTGGCACTGCCTGCAGCATTGTTTTGCAATCTGTTTCTGCAAGAAGATAGTTTTGATGTATAATTAAATTTTTATCTTTACCATCCACAAAAACACAAGATAGATCTGGACAGTCACTAGTGTTGCTTAGTGCAATGCATTCCAAATAAATACCTATTTTAAAATTTCATAATGTACCTCATCTAAACCCTATTGATCCAACAAATTCTTCACACTGAGAAAAAACTGTCAATTTGCCTTGCTGATCAAGCTGCTGCAAATAGACATTGATTGTTGCCATAGTCCTGAATCTTAAATTCATGTGTATATGCTGCCATATTATCAGTTTTCCATTTTGTTGCAGGAACCAATTTCGTCATGATTGATTTTTCACTCCACTAAAATATTTTCTGGATTACAGACATACAGTTCATTGAAACTAATGTAAACCGATTTGAGCCATATCAGTGTTTAGGTAATCTGAAACTGATTTAGGTTTAAACATCATTTGTCAAACTCTTCTTTAACATTAATTTAAAAATTCAATGTTATTTTTGACATTATGGTATTATAATTACCATCCATAAATGGCTCTTCATCTAATTCTCACACAGGTCCTGTAAAAATACAAAATATTAAATTTATTGAAAATGAAAGCAAGTAGTAAATAAAAAACCCGTCAAACAATGTTTGTAGTTAACATTTATGTTACTTGCAATTAAGTTCTCTTTAAACTTTTAAAGTCTACTGTAAATACAGAATTTCTGTAAAGCACATACCAACTGAACTAAAGCAAGGGTTTGGGATTGTCTTATACATTAGTCATACAGGATTCTTGGAATTGGAAAAGGTTTTAGACAAACTCTCCATCACTCTCAAAGACATAGTAAACCTTTCCTAACATTTGTTGTGTCACATCACTGCACTGTGCTATTGAGCTTGCACTTGCTTTTTACAGAGTGTGCTGCCTTTTATTCTCTAACTGATTTTGTTCCAGTTGCCTGCAGCCAGTTAATCCCAAGAACTTGCAGAACTCATTCATACTTTGACAGACAGTAGGAAAAATTTGTGCCTTCTTCGGATACAATCATGGAATGTTCTGCTTTTCCAGGACTTTTTGTCTGCATGGTTTGTCCATTTTATAATGGATCTTTTCTTTAAAAATAAATGCAATAAAGAATCCTCCGATTCTCAGATCCTGGTATTCATCAGCCTTACCTGGTGTTCAGCAACTGTGATTTGCAATAATTATCTTCGCCATCTTCCATGTGATCACCTTGATTCAATCAACTTAACTTCCCTAGCCTTGCTGCATGTATCTCCTTCTTAAGAAGATTAAGAGTTTCTGCTCCTCCTTTGCCTACAAACATTGCTAAAAAATATGGATCTTCCTTTTCAGAATAATGTTTGAAACATGGACAATGCTATGCATGTTCCTCTGCCATATTGGTGCAGACCATTGTCATAACACTAGAGGCACAACCCAGTTTTTAGGTTGCCATGTTCTTTGTACAAGGGTTTCCAGCACTGTTTCTTACAAGACTGTTATTCCTTCAGTTTCCTCAATGAATGTACCTTCTGCTTCATTATAATTTGTTGCTCTTTTTTCTTACTGATTATTTCACTTTGGACCATGTTGCAATGTCACAAATAAAATCTGCTCCTAAAGTTCCACTTTTGACATCAATAGTGAGTGAGTATTTTTCCATTAATTTTCCCCACAAAGGCTTTGTGTTTTTATATCTTCTGTTGCATGTGTGGTTTATTTCTGGATAGGATGTGATCCAGCCTCTCTCGGCTTTAGAAGCTGCATAGACCAAGGAAGTGAACAAAATCCAGTAAGCCAAGGAACAGTGATTCAATGGATCTTCAACACTTTTGAAACTCCAGAGAGCTTCAATAACATAGCATACTCACAAAAAATGAACCATATCAGGAGCAACATATGTTGATTGACATAGGTTGAACAGACACTTAGCACAAGAGATCATTAAATTTGTTTTAATCAGAATACAATTCATTTGTAAATAAGCAATAGAACAGAACATCAATTTATTGCTGATAAACAAATCTCTTCCATCTTAAATTCCATGTTTTTCTGTGAAGAGTCTCGGTTAATAACCATCTCAGCACAAATTCAGCCAAGATGCCTGTCTGTAGCTTACATCAGGCTGTTGGGCTCTGTCTCAGTGTCTAAGGCCAATAAACACCAGTGACATGACCAGCAAAGCAAGTGGCCTTCTTTCTTTTGCCTTTTCACTATAATTCTGCACAATGTGGGTCCATTATTTCATGTCACTCACCGTCTTCTGTCTGAGCTTTTGGTCACTGACCCTAAATGCGTCGTATCCCTGGCTCCAGTCTCTACCTTGTGTCTTGTGATATCTTGCTCAACTGAAAAATCTCAGCCTCACATTTTGGTTCTTAAAATAGACATCTTACCTGATCTGTCTTGTTTTATTTCTATCTCAAATCTAACAATTATTATTTTTAGAAATTAAGATCTACCTGTGGGCATTTCACATTATCAGACCTGAACTGAGCAGTAGCCTTTCTGAGGTTGCCCAGTATGGCTTGCCTCATTTCACATGGTTAAAGGTACAAGCCATAATGTGGGTGAGACCAGTAAAGATAAGCAGACAGGCACAGGATGTATTTGTATTGAATGAAAATGAATGTGGAGTTATTTTTTTCAGATATCTCTGAATACAAATGAAAATCAATGATACACCAAATTTTAAAATAAATTATGAAATACCAAAAATTAAACATGGGAAACCTCAGTACAAATACCAAGCAATCACTTGGAAATCTTTACAAATGCAACATGTTAACACTTTCTTCACTTTAATATTTTTATCCAATACACAATATACAATAACAGTATGCCTTATTGAAAACATATCACTTATATGAAGTCCCAAATGTGACTAAATTCATTAAAATCAAGTGTATTTGTACAGTACCTTGCAAAAGTATTCACCCACTTCTAATGCTTTAAAATTACATTTTTAACAGCAAATGTTTTTAATAAAACCTTGAATGCTAAGACTGAATACATCTATTATTGAAAGAAGTTAATTGTCAACAAAAAATGCAAAGAACAAAGTTCCTCACTCTTGACAAGCCTCCCAATCCCTGCTGATGAGAAGCAGAACTATAACAATTCTGCCAATTCCAAGCTTGACAGTAGGGATGGGGCCAACTGGGTGATGCCATGTTGGGTTAGTACCAGATGTAATGCTTTGCATTCA
The DNA here is from genome assembly GCF_059453375.1 of Lepisosteus platostomus. NCBI lineage: Eukaryota > Metazoa > Chordata > Actinopteri > Semionotiformes > Lepisosteidae > Lepisosteus > Lepisosteus platostomus. Next base: position 33,409,678 of record NC_142619.1, read on the forward strand.
GCCCAAAAAGTTAAAATGTTTCTCCTCACCACAAACGTTTTTGCCACGTTGCATTATTGTTGCAAAATCCATGCAGGGCTTGAGATTGGTTTGCCACTGTGCCCAGTTTTTTGCAGTGACTGGCATATTGCTGACTCATTCTCAGTGAAGTCTAGCTCCTTATAGGATTCTTTTGCCTTAATACTGGAATACCTAACCACTTCTCTCCTTGTCCTGTTACTCAGTTTGGAGGAATTGTTTGATGTAGGCAGTATCTAGGTAGTATGATACACCATCCACTTCTTAAACAACTTTGTGTCTTTGAATTTATGCCCTTCTCCCGATCTGTGCCTCTATACAACTTTATAGCCGAGTTGTTTTGAAAGCACTGTGATCTTCATGATTGAATAACTACTTGAATTTCCCAATCTAATTGAGAAACCTTACAGAAAAAGTTGTCAAATCATGTGAATTATTATTGCACAGAATCCATTCAATTACACCTAGTCAAATTCTGTGCACTTAAAAACGGCATACTTATGCAACCAGCATATTTTAGTTTTGAATTTTCTTTACAGTTTTATTCAGATAAAACTGCTTATACTCATAAAATGGTTAAGTCTCAGAATTGAACCTTAGATTTAAAAATATTCAGTTAAAAAGTGAATACCTAATTTATTCATCATATTGTGACACCCCTGGAAGTACATTAACAGCATGGCAAAATAAGGCACTGTATAATAAATTTGAGGAAGCCATAATTTGTATATTTATATATTTTCTCCAGTGGATGCTTTTATATTTTTATTATACCAAGCAAAACATTTTCTAACTTGAATGTTTTAGTCTGAACAATGCTGAACAAGCGCAAAGTTAGTAAATACCTATCCAGAATGATTCACCACTATAATTGCTACCAAATGTGCTTTCACCAAGTATTGACTCAGGTACAGTAGGTCAGTCTTTGAAATTGTTTTATTTTTTTGCAGTAGGGGGTGACATTTATATTCTTTAACCTGTAAGTGTTCTGTTTGAGCTTTCAGGTGTTCACAATAAGCATATTATTTGGTAATTCAAGAATGTGGAACATAATTGGAAGAGGCTGATTATTTTTCATGGTACTTTAGGAATACCAGCTAGGAGTCTTCAGGTTTCTGGCATACACACTTAAGACTTGATTACTGTATAGTTATAAAGCCAGGCTCAATGAAAATTGGTCATTATTAATTCTGGGTCATGAAATATAAACATTCCATTTTTTTTAAAGAAGGGAATCCTGCACAATTCAATTGCTAACAAATCATAAAAAGTGAAAGATGGTACAATTTCCTATTCAGAATAACGACACCCCGTGGCAATAGTGTTCAATTGCCTGGTTGAGTATAGAGATAAAAGGTTAATGGGCAGTCTGTTTAGGAAATGCAATTCCCACTATAGGCTGCACTCTAAAAGCCACATCAATGTTTATATTTAATCTAAAGCACATCAGAGCTTCCAAACGATTCTCTATATGAAGTGTCATTTCTCTGATTCTGGGAAGTCTTACTGCAAGGAAAGTCTTGTTGCTAAATTCTGTGATCTATGAAAGAGCTGAATAGGTCCCAGCACAACATTCCTCTTAATGGATTAGAAGCCAAAGGCCAATATTTAACATAACCTGCCAATACTGAAACAAAGACAAATAGGCCATCTGAATAAAAATGGATTTACAATTAACCTGAAAAGAAGATTACGGCTCAGCTTCTTCAATTCCTTTGTCACTGTCACATGAAATGACAGATAAATGCTTTTCTTTAAGACCACCTCTCTCACACAATCTAAAAATACTGACTTTTGGAGATTTTTTACAAAATAATTGAAGTGTTAATCTCATTAGAAATTTCTAGTTCTTGTACATCTTGGTATTCCACTGCATAATGGCATGTTCAAGAAGAGTACATTGTATAGAGCAGTCAAAATTTGATGTAGGGAGAGATGGATCATAATGGCTCAAAACTCAAGGTGGACCAATCAGATGGCCTTGAGTCATAATGGTTTCCTGATAAATGGAGTTCATAACAGATGTTTGGGAATATTAGATACTAATCTTTTCTACTTTGACTCTCTTATGTATATTCTGTATATCTTACCTTCTGGACATCCCTCTGCAAATCTCACGCAATCCTCCCACCAAAACATCTACACCCATGTTACATATCCCTGATTTTCCTATTGAAAATGAGGTGCTGCAGCATAATTAGCCACAGTTGGCCTGTTTGACTCCTTAGCAGTCTAAGTGTGAAGAATTCCATGTGAGGGAATGGTGTTAGAATATGGTCTCCATAGGATTTAAAACTCATCTGAAGGCAATTAAGGAAAAGTAGAAGACCAGAGGGGAAGAAAGTGTTTCATTTCAAGACTCCAGCCTGAAAGAGAGAAGAGAGTGAAGACTTTTAAGATAGGAGTTCTTGTTAGACAGGTCGGACAGGCTAACAGGCTAATGGAATTCTATGAATTATGCTTGAAGAAAATATAGCAAATACTGCACTGAGGTACATTATAGGTTTTGAGTGGGTGAATTGTGTGGTAGCTTATTTGCCAAGCCTAATGAAGTGTGTTGCTAAGAAACAGGGTTGGCGTGGTGGACCAGGGCTCGCAGGAGGTGTTGTCATCTGGAGCAGTGATGCATCATTTGGCAAGGCAGCATCATGTGTTTTACCATTCAACAGAGTGGAGTCTAGATAGCACACATGGTGTCCCAATTACACACATGCATTTAAAGATGCAAACGTACAGGTGGCACCTTTAAGACATGTGTTTTTTTGCCTTCTCTCTCCTTATGTCAAGGTTGGTTAAAGAGCAGTGGCCCTGGACACTTGGGATCAGCCAGGAAAATTAAGAAATGTCAGTGAACACTGAGTGAAGAGTTGAGAACTACTGATGAAAGAACTGGGTGCTAAGGCACAATGTATATGAATATTCCTATGCCCAATGAAGACAATTAGTGAGTGTGAGAGTGAAGACTAGGAAAGAACTGAGGATTAGAAGGCATCAGCTCAGTCTTCCACAGAGAGGAACCTCTTCGTCATCCAAAAAAAGTATATAATGGAGTAAAACAGGCCACTTGAAATGTGGTCATGTGATTTGATAGCTGTAAGTAGTACCGGTCAGAATGGTCAGTGTGAAGGGCCTGGATTTGTTAAAGGACAGGAAAATCACATCTGAAATCCTAATTGAAATTTTCAAGGGTTGGACAGAGACTCAGTTACCCCTCCGTTATGCTTGACCTTCCCCATTCCCCATATTTACATATCACAAATCCCAAATCTACTTTATCAGAACCCATGCTAATTCCACCACATGGAAGAGCTATAAAAAGCATTTGAAACTTTCAAGACCATGTACTTCAAAATCAACACTCAGTTTACAACAGACTTCACTGACTAATTACACATAAGAATTTTCATTGAAAAAAATGAGGCCTTCACAGACTGGAGACAATTTGCAAAGAGATTAATTGCAGAATTACATTTAATCTCAAATATTCTACAGTATATGAAGGGGAAAGTTGGCACGGTTACATAACTTCTCTGGCATTAGACTTCAGTCACACAAGAAAGTACAGTTCTTCTACTGAGCAAGGCAATCTAAACATTTTCTTCATGAGTAAGGTTAAACCTCATGAACTTCAGACTTATCTTAGAAGAGAAGGTTACATCATGCCTTTTCAATTGAAGAAATATGAAACCTACTAAGGAGAACGATGTTAGCATACACTATTTCCCATTGTGAACCATAAAATATAGAAAACGGAGGCAGACAGCCAGGTTACTCACACAACACATCCATCCATTTTCTAACCGCATTATCCAATACAGGGTCGCAATGGAGCTGGAATTTATCCCAGCAAGCAATGAGTGCTAGGTGGGATACACCTTGGATGGTACACCAGTTCATCGCAGGGCACATACAGACCAAAAAGACACTCGCACTAGGGCCAGTATTTCCAGAGGCCAATAAATTAAGTATGCCTTTGGAAGGAAATTGAAGCACCAGGAGGAAACCCACATAAACATGGGGTGAACAGACAACTCCATGGAGGCAGCACCCCAGGAATTGAACCTGGGCCTCAGCACTGACAGGTGGCAATGCTAACCACTTTGCCACACCTTACCTCACTATAAATGTTTATTGGGTATTTAGGGTTAATACAAATTAACATTAGACTTACACAAAACATCAATATATCATCAACATGTACTTCCACACCACCTTGTTCTTCATTTGGGCATAAAACTATGTCCATGGATGCTGTAAACTAATATAAAAAATGTATTTGAAGTATTTTGTTCACATGAAGGGATTTTTTCATCTTCAGCAGAATATAAATGTTTTGGATTTTGATACCCATCTTATTTTACAGTATATATTTAAGGAAAATTAACTAAAAAGCAACATTAATTGTTTGTTAGTCATAACACAAATGCTAAAGAACTAAAAAGAAATAAAATAGTCAATTTTAATCCAGGCACCATTTTTAAAGTTTCTACAACAGTGATGGTGAATTTTTTAGATGGAACTGAAAACAAAGACCATGTACTTCAAACAGTCCGCACTGGGTTCACAAAAAAGTACTTAAGTGATACTACAAACATGCAACAAATGTTTTGTGGTCAAAGACAAAATTGGAACTTTTTGGTCTAAAAGCAAAGCATTACATCCGACACAAACCCACAATAGTGCAATACTCTGAAAAATGCCAGCCTTATGGTGCAGCATGTTGCTGGTAGTATTATGTTACACTTCTGATTTGTAGCAGTCAGCATGGTCTGGGGAAGTTTGTCAAGACTAACGGGACATTAGATTGAGCACTGTACTTTCAAGTCTTAAAGAAAAACCTGAGAAACATTTTAACAGAACAATCATCCAAAGCACAAAGCTAAAGCTGCACTGAAGTGGCTATAGATTGGGAAAGTGAATTTCCTTGAGTGGCTTTAAGACCTGACTTCATCCTACTCAGAATCTGTACTTGAAAGACTGAAAGTACTTGAAAACTACTGTCCTTATCCAATACCCAAACAACCTAGGAAAGCCTGAGCAAATCTTCTAAAAAGAATAAGCAACAATTGCCAGTTGTTGCACAAAGTTGATGGAGACTTACCCACAAACATGTGGTTGTAACTGTTGCCAAAGGTGCTTCCACCAAGTATTTTGGCCACAGGTCTAAATACTTATTAAAATAACATTTTAGGAACAAGAAAAAGGTTCGTTCCATGCTGAAAAGAGAAGGAAACAACGTTTCACACCTGTAGAAGGCTCCACAGCCAAAATGTTGGTTCCTTCTCTTTTCAGCACGAAATAAACCCTTACCTGTTCCTTTGGAGGCTATACATGCTGATGCAGCTACCTACTTGAACTCCTTTAACATTTTTGTTTTAGGTTTTTTGTTGATATTCACAGTGACTTATATTTAAGGGTATTTTGTGCATCCAAGTTTCAATAAAATGTTTAATTTAAAAATACATTCATTCATTCATTATTTCCCCAAATGGGACATCAACTTGAATGTTTGATTTTGTCAAAGTAAATAAATCAATTTTGGAATAATCTTACTGTTAAATGCAGTTTTCAATAATTCAAATTCAATAATTGCAAAGTGATTACTTGTCCCATCTTCTGTTCCCTATTCAGTTGCTTTTTTATTGAGCCAGCAGCATAACTTCCCTTCATATTAATGTGGACCTTCCAAAATCACAAGCTGCTATTTTTTTAAAACACCATAGCCTACCTCCTTTCAACAATATTCATTCTGAAAACGTGTTTTCCAGTGAGTGTTATCTCTTTTTCACATTACTCTGTGAAAATTGGGTTGCTTACCTCATTTTCTTTCTTGGGATGTTAAACTGTAATGTGATGCAATATGAGGGGAAGGAATGGACATATTCCTTCACCTGCAGACTTAGGACCATCTGGTTGTCATTATCTCCAAAATGGCCTTTCTGCTATTTGAAAAAATACATTTCCTCATGTGCTAATCTGGGAACCTATTCTGTCAAATATTTATTTAGTATTAGTCACAGAAATAGCATAAATGATTCCAAATCTGGCTAAAGTGCACGGTCAGCTAAAATGTCTGTAAAATAAAAAAAACAAAGACAATTATTTTATAGTAAAGACTGCTCTTGCCTGTTAACTACTTTGAACTTTGTAGTATATTCTGTTTATTCTGATTGACACAAAGATTAAATTCACAGTCCAAACTGATTATAACAGATAAAGGCACAGGTACAATATGCTGTACACACTCACACTTGAACAATTTCGTAATCAAACATTTAAATTTTCAACTTTTGATAAGGTCTATCAAAAATGGTTAATTCTTAACTTGAATTCTTAAGCCATAGAAATCCTAGGAAATGTGTGCATATGGATCAAGAACAGGTTAACAGGAAAAGACGCATCATCTTGAATGGCATAACTTCTGTAAGCAGTGGTGTACCTCAGGGATCTCTTTCAGGCTCACTGCTTTTCCTGATTTTTATCAGCATTTTAGATTCTAATATAGCTTGCAAACTACTTAAAGTTTCTATTTAAAAGGGAAGAAGTGGCAAGTGAAGAGATTGTGTCAATGGAATTATAAAAAGACTTTGACAAAGTCATGGAATGGGCAAACACTTGGCAAATGAAGTCTAACTTAAGTGTGAAGTGATCCACACAGGAAGTAAGACCACATGTTATACATATTGCATGAGTGATTCTGAGCTGCAGAAATGTGGAGCTGTGGAATGTAAATCCAACAAAATTATATTCAAACTTTACATTACAATAAAAGCATTAGCATATCGTGTTCAGCTTTCACCATACCACAATGTTGTGTCATTAGGAAGATAAAATAAAAGCAACCAGAATGATTTCTCATCACGGGGAAAGATCACATTCTAAATTGTTAGCATACCTAAATTCCAAGCATCTTAAAAAAAGGAGATTTGAACAAAATAAATACGATCAACAACCATAGTAACAAAACAAGAGCATGGGTTCACGACTAGAAATTAAAATGCAATTCATTTAGGACTGATAAAACAAAATGCTTCTTTACACAACTAGTTATAGGCACCTGCATCCAGCATCTTAGCAAGGTAGTTGAACCCCAAACTCTGGGGTCCAGTGTTAAGAAATGGCTGGATGCAACTTTAGATGCATTTAGCTACTTAATGGCTACAAGCACAAGACAGGCCAAATGACTCATTTGCAATTTGTTGCATAACTTTTTCTTAAACAACAAATAGTGCAATTAATGACACAGACCTTTACACTTTTCAATCCCCACTGTGAACCATAGTGAAACACTTCGGGTGATGTGCAGCATCCATTATATGCCAGTAGCCCCACTACACATCTGAGAAGACATAAGTGAGAAATTGGTTTACCAAATAACTTCAGATAGGCCACAGAGGAATTAAGCTACGACACCATGGTTTATACCCCTGCTCTTTAGAAAAGCACCATAAACTCTTTAATGACCAAACAGGATTTCTGTTTAATATCTTGTCCAAAACTGGTGTATGGGTTTGGGAGCACTAGTCCAGAAGAAAGAGTGCCACCTACTGATTCACTTACAACAGCAAACTGGATTTCCTCAGAGGTCTCCCATTCCAGTATTTTCCAGTTCAGCTGTGATTAGCTTCTTAGACATGTTACGCAAACAAGTTGGGAATTTTGTTCTCCGAATGCATGTTTTGTCTGATATTAATAAGGTAGATTGATATAGCTTTCCATGACTGTAAAAATCATGTTTCAGTACAGTCTCTACAATAATAACAACCAAAAAAAGATTGACAGCATTGATAACTTTTCATTCAGTTTTGAAATAAAAGGGGTTAACATTGAAGTTATGAAACAAAAGAGTTATGATTATAGAAATCCCAATCATTGCAATTAATTAGATAGAAAATTTTATTGGCCAAGTAATTTTTCACTTATAAGGAATTTGACTTGGTGAGTTATACACATACTATACACATACAGATATACCATATATACATAGACACATAAAACATGATATACCTTTCAGAAATTAAAGGAATAATATATATTGCACTTCAAGAATGTGTCAGAACTATCTATGCGTGATAACCCCATACATATATACATTTTGTAAATGATAAGCTGTCCACAATAAATATCCATATATAGATATTAATGCATATAATGTCATGGTTGTAAACTAAGTTATATCAATTTTAATTTCACAACTTAATGTTCAGTGATTAATAGGAGTGATTAATAAGAGTCCACATCTGAGGGAAAAAAAAAGCTGTTTAAGTGTCTTGTAGTCCTACAATTGACCTACAGTAAATTAAGAACACTGTTTGCTTCTTTATTAGTATTCAGTTTATTCTTATTCTGATGTTGATGGAAATAAATTTGGTATGGCAAAAGACTTTAAGATGTCTAAATACAGCCTACATACAGTATTAACAAATACAAGTTTTGTCCAGCTTTTTGCCTTCATCAAAATTAACCACTCATCATATCATAGTTTATTAAGTTTATTACAGAATAACTTCTAAGCAAATAGAAAACGTAATACAAATTGTTGCAGGAATCCTCAGGAATAATTGAATATACATTTAATTACATTTGTGCACTTTAAAGGAGCAGGAAAATCAAAATAACAAAAGTTTTATTTTCCTGTGATTTTACTTTCCTAAATGTAGAGAGACCTTCTATACAAACCTCAAATATGGAAATCCTGTATTGCATATATAAATGCTAGTATTTTTAAATAGACACACAGTGGTGTAATGTTAATGTTTTATCAGATCAGATAAACACTTATTTAATGGGCTGCAATACACACTGTGAATTATCTGAATAGGATGAGTAGGCATAGGAGTCGCAAAGCCTTTAGTAATTATTAAATTGGCATTAGTATAGTGCAACAGTGACACCTAGAGTTCAGGAATTCAAATCACAGAACTTTGTGTGCACCCAAGTGTTTAGAAAGGAAATTGGGAATCAAATAAAAATCTGGATCAGATTCTTGCTATAGATTATAGGGAGTAATTTCATATTTATTTGTAGTGCTAACTACAATCATTGGTAATAGCATACGTGCTTGATAAAAGGTCTGTGCGTTTGTGGCTAATACAATTAGGAATAATTGTTACTTTTGTCCAAGCTCTTAAAAGATCACCTTGAAATTACCCAACTGCTTACTATCCCCTAAATTATGTTCCCCCAAAATCTGCCAAATAGTCCTTTTAAAGTTTCAAAAAGCTAAACATTCAGCAAAGTATGCTTTTTTTAAATCAATTTCAGATCAGTCTGTTACAAGTAACATCCATCCATTATTAGAAAGCTGGTTGTTCCCGATTCCAGCTACTCCAAAAGTATAGGCCACACAAACTAGGACTACACTCTAGATGAGAAGCGAGTTCCTCACAGGCCACACAAGATCACTTAAGGGCAGTAGCATGGAGCTGTAGCTAAGGCTTTGGACAGGAGGTCACAGTTTAAAATTTCTGGAGGGCTGCTGCTGTTTTGCTCTTGAGCAAGGTACAGTACTTCACTCAGATTGCTCCAATGAAAATGTAATAAATGGGTACTTTCCTATTGCAAATGAGAAATTGTTCTCTATTGAGTTATTTGAAATTTAAGTGTTAGAAATATAAATTAAATGTAGTAACACCTATAACCTTTTCAATATGTCTGAGTTGGTCAAGTTTAGCTGAGCCAAGCTGGGAGGAAACCTCAACTGAAAATCCATGTATAAACAGTCTATACAGTATTATATATACAGTACCATGCATGCTCGAAACCTTTTGAAGAACTGAATCAGAGTTCTTAAAATTTGTCATCTTTACAAGTGTGGTGCTGTTATCAGCTCTTTACAGATTTAGCATTTTCTAATTCATTCTAATTCACTCTCCACTGATTGGACAGTCCTACAAAATAGCTGCTTTCTAGATGTCTAACTCGGTGCTAAAACAAGACATACCCTCAAACAATATCTAACTTTAACATTGTGCACAAATACTGTAAACTGAAACATAAAGATGTTTACATGAACAATGTCACTACCAGTATTCACTACAGGGCACCAACACCAGAACAGAGATACAAATAATCATGAACACAATAGTTAACAATGGGCACATACTGTATATCACTCTTCAGTGTGTCATTGTCAATGCGAGCTTTCCCTGTGGAAAAAAAGTTGTACTATGGCCACAACTGGTGCTTATTTTACAGTTAAAAAGCAGTTGATATATTGATTTACTGTAGTTGTGCCTAAAATTAAATTCCTTGGAGGTACTTAACGGTCTTCTTGAAAATATTGGACTGGAACAATTTATTTGTCTGAAATGGCCTGCATTTTTTTAATTAAAAGACAGCATACAATATTTAAATTGTATTAATAATTACTATTATAATTTTTCAGCGGCTGCCATTCATTTAGATGTTTTGTCCAAGATCCTGCACATCAGTAACTTAAATACAGTATCCAGCTTATTTAAGAAAAGAGCTCTTCTCAATAAAACCTGCAAAACTTATTCATAGCAATTAAACACACTGCATTAACTTACAGATTCAAGTACTGAAAGAGCTGTTAAAGTTAATGTTAACTTAGAATTTCCCCAAAGATGATTTACATCTCTACCATTGTTAGCTTTTATTTTAAATGCAATTGAATTATGTCTCTCAATGTCCCAAAGCCATTTTCCAATATAAACAGATAACAAATCAGGTAATTGAAAATATATTTCTTTATTCCCCTATTCCAACACAGGTGTACAGTAAAATATCTTTCAGGAAATACTGGAAGTCCCATAAGAATATTCATTAGCATCCAATATAGGAGCTCTGTGCTGCATTTCCAACACATGAGAACTCTTTATATTCTGAAATGGGTATCATGAAGTGTGTTGTTATATTTATATATCCAGGGTACATAATCCATCCATATCCATGCTTCTTTTAATTCAGGGATGTGGGTGAGCCAGAGACTATTACGGCAAGCAATGGGCAGGATGCCAGTCAGGTTAATAACGGATTGCAAAAATCTAAAACCTTAAGTTTTGTTTTATGGACATTACAAGTATGGCTTTGCTCTGTGCAATGCTCTTAACATTATGAAATAATTTTAGTCTATTTTATGCAAGACATTTTTTACTCTAATATGTTTAATGAAAGGATGTGATGATGAAAAATACCTTTTGACAGACCATTTGGAGCTTTGAACTATAACCATAATTGTAACTATAGCTACACAACTATAGCTGTAAATTTAGAATTTTCCTTCTTATCTACAGAGACAACACGGGGAGCTGTAAGATAGGATAAGGCTGCAGACATACAGTATCATGTTATAGATAGTGGGGAAACTTGTTCAATAGATTCCATTGCTTATTTCTGCTAAACAAGCTATGTATGAATTATAAAGCTGATAAATACATTAGAGTTCTTAGCTAAAAGAAGGAAAAGATTACATGTAAGGAGTTAATGATTATGGAAAACAGGGGAATGAAAATGTCATGTCTTCTGGAAGTGTGGAATATTAATATTTATCTAAATGCAGTTGTAACTGCATCAATTAATAAATTGTAATCAATTCATAATTTAATTACAAAAACATTCTATAGTATCTAAGGGGAAAACAAGAATAAATTAAATTTTGGAGTCTATGTGGAGATCAGATTCTACTCAGCTAAAAATACAAGAATATCAAGAATTGTAAAGGTGTATAAGAAAATTACAGATCTGCTTACAGTAAAATGTTGACAGCTGTTTTTTATAATTATGTACTATATTTATTAATCCTTCTTCTAAAAACATACAGTCAGGATTTTGTTGCTAATGATCAATTGTTATCCTTTCCCAGTGTGAATTAAACTCACAAAATTGCTTATATCAGCAGTTCAAAGTACTTAGGGGAATCTTATATTTTTCATATTTGTGTACCAATTCAAATAAATACTCCCAGAAGCAAAATCTTCTCAGCTCAATGATCCCTGTTACATTCTTCAAATGATCCAGTACCCACCTGGGGGAGAACCATTAACTAAAGGAGGACCACAGAAAAATAACAGTCCCATATCCCTAAAAGATATATTGCAAGTCTGCAGTGTAAATATTACAAATATATACTGTATAGTCATAAAAAGCAGCAAAACAAGTAACAGAACAAGAGGTCATAAAATTAATCATCTAAAACATGTTAAGGCTTTACTATTTTACACATCACTTTCTAAGCGAAGATGTCATATGTCAAGATGCTCTGGACCTTGTTTTATTACCCTCGAACTGATCGACTGGTCAACTGCATCAACGATATGATGAAAATTATCCATAAGTTTGTGAGCACTGACAAGTTAATCCTAACCCTCTTGTTTACTGTATTTGTGATTCCCTAGGCATCCATCAGGTTTCCAAATGTTCAAATTCTTATATGGGAGAAGCCCAGAGGGGTACTCCACTTATTTAAGGAAAGCTGTGGACCACACAAGTCCAAGATACAGCACATCCTGCACCCATATAATAATAATAATAATAATAAACTTTATTTTATATAGCGCCTTTAAAGGTGGCTTCTCAAAGCGCTTTACAGGATGACAATAACAATAAATAAGAAGACTACAACAATAAATAAGAAAATTTCACAAGACAGGACACAATTATAATTACAACAATACAACAATAACAATAGAGGAGACCGTGGAAGATGGTATTAAGAAGAGCAGAGGGGTGAAGAATGGAACCAGTTAAGTAAAGGCTTTTCTGAAAAGGAGGGTTTTGAGTCTGGATTTGAAGGAGTTTAGAGAAGGTGACTCTCTAATATCCTTGGGCAAGGAGTTCCAGATCTTGGGGGCATAGCAGGAGAAGGCCCTGTCGCCCATACAATGTAGACGGGCTTGGGGGACAGTAAGGAGGGCAGAATTTGAAGAGCGGAGGTTGCGAGGTGGGGAGTAGGGCGATAAAAGTTCAGACAGGTATTGAGGTGCCAAGCCATGTAAAGCCTTGTAGGTGAGCATGAGGATTTTAAAGTCTACGCGGAATTTGACCGGAAGCCAGTGCAAGGACTCCAGGATAGGAGTAATGTGAACACTTGCACTAGATCTGGTCAGGATTCTGGCTGCTGAATTTTGGACATACTGCAGCTTGTTCAGAGTAGATTTAGATACCCCAGGGAGCAGAGCATTGCAGTAGTCAATTCGAGAGAATACAAATATGTTGATCAGCTTTTCAGCCACAGTTAATGATAGCATAGGGCGTAGTCTTGCGATATTTCTAAGGTGAAAAAAAGATGTTTTGACAGTATGCTGTACATGTGGGTCGAATGTTAAGCCAGAATCGAATATAACCCCAAGGTTTTTCAATTTTGATTGGAGCTCAAGTACAGAGCCATCTACAGACAGGGTTACAGGACTGGCTTTACGAAGTTGATGGGGGGTACCAATAAGCATGACTTCAGTCTTGTCACAGTTAAGATGAAGGAAGTTTTGAGTCATCCAAATTTTTATGTCAGAGATGCAATTAGATAGAATAGAGACAGCCACATCAGTGTCGGGTTTGGTATGGATGTATATTTGAGTATCGTCAGCGTAAAAATGAAAGCTGAGGCCATGTGATCTTAAAAGCTGACCAAGTGGGAACATGTAAATGCTGAAGAGCAAGGGGCCCAGTATTGAGCCCTGAGGGACACCAGACTTGACAAGACCAATTTCAGACCTGTACCCATTGAGAGAGACAAAGTGACAGCGATCAGTGAGGTAAGACTTAAACCATTTGAGGGCAGTGTCAGAGACTCCAAACACAGTCTCGAGACGAGAAAGCAAGATGTTATGGTCAACAGTGTCAAAGGCAGCACTGAGATCAAGAAGGATGAGTATGGAAAGAGAACCAGAATCAGAAGCTATTAGGAGATCGTTGGTGACTTTGACTAGGGCGGTTTCTGTGCTGTGAAGTTGACGGAAGCCAGATTGGAGGGGTTCGAAAAGGTTGTTTGTCATGAGGTGGTTATGTAACTGAAGTGTGACAGCACATTCTAGAATTTTAGAGAGAAAGGGTAAGTTGGAGATGGGGCGAAAGTTGTTAAGATTGTCGAGAGCCATGTTAGGCTTCTTTGGCACTGGGGTAATAGCAGCAGTTTTGAGGACCGTTGGTACAATGCCGGATCTAAAATAGATGTGGTGGGTTTCATGCGCGTAACTAGTTTGTTTAGGGATGCTGAGTCAAGAAGAGAGAAGCTGGAGAGACGGGAACCAGAGAAGTTGGATGAGGAGGGAGGAGGTGTGGAAATTATATCCGTAGTGGAGAGAATGTGATGCCGGATGTTGTCAATCTTAGAACTAAAGAAATCTAAGAATGTGTTGCAAAGTTGTGATGAGGCAGGTAATGTGGTGGGGCAGTTTGGCTTGAGCAGTCTGTTGATGGTGGAGAAAAGATGTCTGGGATTGTTTTGGTGATTTTCAATGATGTGAGAGAAGTAGGTGGATCTAGCAGACTCTATAGTAACCTTATAATCAGATAAGTAATCTCTCCAGGCCTGATAATGTACATTTAGGCCGGAAAGACGCCACCTACGCTCAAGTTTGCGAGAGGCTGCCTTCATGAAACGCAGATGGTCATTGTACCAGGGGGCAGGGCGAGAGAAGGAGATGGTTCGAGTTTTTAAAGTAGCAAAGGTGTCGAGGGTAGATAAAAGAGCATTGTCAAGTAACTGTATTTTGTCCTCTAGAGGGTCAGAGGAAGAGAAACAGGATAAGGAGGACAGAACAGAATTTGCAAACCTTGGGTGATCGCCAGTTGCGGAAATTTACAGAGCGTGAGGGGGAAGTGTTAGAAACAGGTAATTCCAGATTGAAGAGAATGGCTAAGTGGTCAGAGAGGCCTAGATCAAGGGGGGAGCAGTGGGAGACAAAGGAGTCATTTGCAATAATTAGATCTAAGGTGTGTCCTTTGTTATGTGTAGGGGTACAAACAAACTGAGCAAGGTCAAAGCATCCCAAAAGAGAAAGGAAGTCTTAAGCCAGACTGGAGGAAGTTGAATCAATGTGTATATTAAAGTCCCCTAGAATAAGGATCCTTTTAAATGTAAGGGATAAGAATGAGAGAAAATCAGCAAACTCACCTAAGAAGACTCCACTGGGTTTGGGTGGTCTGTAAACTGTGGCAATAATAGTAGATTGGGGGATAGAAACATTTAAAACAAGACACTCAAAAGAAGAGGGAGGAGGTATAGCTATAGGACTTAGACTGTAAAAAAGGTTGTAAATAACAATGATGCCCCCGCCTCTGCCTGAAAGACGCGGAAGGTCAAAGAAACCATATCCAGGAGGAACTAGTTGGTTGAACAGGAGTCCATCGTTTTGTTTGTGCCATGTTTCGGTTAAGCACAGAAGGTCCAGTTGTTTTTCTTTGATAATGTCACATAAAAGAAGAGCCTTGCTGTTATGACCAACAGCAAGGTTATGACCAACATGCCTTGTTGGTCATAACCAACCCAATGGCATGATTATCTCAAGATAATCTCCTTAGGACACAACTGCAATAGGTATGCCTGTAAAATAATGGAGCCAGACTCAGATTGTTTGCATCTTGCAAAATATTGGTGTTATTTCTAACCTGTTCCTTCAAGCTGTTACCTGAATGGCAAGAACCCCTTCTGAGGTCACACAGCAGTTGGTGGATGTGGATTATTGGGTTTGTTGTCCAGACAGAAGGCATTGGCAGGAAAAACAATCAACTCAGCTTTGACCCCTATCAAGATTGGGACAAACATAAGTATCTTGCAGAAAAAGCTAGTAGAGACTATTGTAAAGGAATACAGAGTTTATTTTTTTCTGATTGACCTGGACAAACCTCATTAGCCACCATATCCACACATCTCCAGATATTTGCATAAACCCCTAAGCCTACCATGTCATAAATGACAATCCATGAGACTGAAAAAATGCTGGAGTTGAAAGTAATGAAAGACCCACAATGGGTTAAACCATTAAACATTTCTTCAAGATCATTTATATGAATTAACTGAAGCAACTGTCCTAGTACAGTTTTCTTCAGTATTCCACAAACTACATCACCCTAATTTGAGTATTCACCTTTTATCTGTACCCTCTATTAACTCATTTTCAATTCAATTTTAGTTTTAATCCATTTTTTTCCTACCATTTGCAATTTGAGAATGAATCTTTTATAGGCTACTTTATCAAAAGACTTCTGAAAATCTACATACACCATATCATATGAGTTGTGTATTCAATACTGTAGTTGCAGATCATCAGTTTCACCTATGTTGTGCTCAAATCACCCCCAAAACCTCTACCAATAGGTTTTGCAAGCCCTTTTTGTATAAAACCAAAAAATCTCAAACACATTCTTACAGAGAGCAATGTGAGATTCTCCCAAAGTGAGTTCACCTGGCAACACAATCAAGTAGAAATGGCAGCAGCCAGCAGCACTACTGGAAAAGAGGACTCCTTTTAGCCTGTAGCAATAATGTCATCTCACCAAATTCATTTCATCCTCACCTTGGCTACTTCATGGAACAGACAGTGCCCTGGGAGGATGCAGTGGATGAGGCATACAGGATGAGAGGAAGAAGCTATGGTATGGTATGATATGATGGCAACTGAGGCAGAACACTGAAGTTGGAAAGTGAGGATTCACCCAGTAGAGGTTGGGTGAAATGGAATCTGGGGTGAAGAGATCAGGTCCGACCAATGTAAGCCAATAGCACATGTACCTGAACATTACAACCACCCTCTTTACAAATATTCAATATTAAGATGAAAACAAAAAAATTCAATGGTCAGCAGCCAAGCTTCATTTTTGTAACATCGGTACAACTCTGGAACATTCACTTTATTCTTGAGGGGGTGTGACAGAGGGCTGTCTATCACTGGCCACGGGCAGCGCTTAACAGAGTGCAGGAGTTAAAACACAATTCTGTCAACCTTAACTTCCGGTATATGTTAACCTGCCTAACAGCTGGCTAGACGCGAGGGTGCACACTCGTGGCTCGGCTAGCACTTTCATATTTCACACACAAACACCTACATTTTACTCCTCAACCAGTGTTCCTGTAAGAAATCAGTCCTACATGTGAGTGTTACTCTGTTTGTTTATATATTTCTACTTATCTGTTTAAACAGGGCTCTTCTCTGTTTTTTCCTTATCGTAATGCTGTACGTCCTGAGCGTATGACTTCCGGGTATGGTGGCTTGGGAGGTCCAAACCGGTACTGTGCTCTCAGGCTGGCTTCATAGTGCTTGCGCTGAAGAGAGCATGCGCACATTTCCGCAATGGGAAGCACCATTGCAGTGCATATAATTCAAAGAAATCATTATTACAAAGGAAATGTGTATTTTTTAACCTTATTGGTACGACATAGTGTCGTAAGTAAAAATAAATTGTTGTTGGGCAAATGTTCATTTTTTATGTAAAGTATAAATGTGAATGATTTTAAGAGACGGTGGTATGTTCCAAGGGGGGCGGAGTTAACCTTATTTAAAACGCTCTAAGCTAGGTGAGGAGAGTATAACGAGAGAGGATTCGAGTTTGGTGGCAAGCTTGTTGATTAGACCTCTCTAAGCATAGTTTTGACGTGTTATCTGTATTTTTGTTTTGTCGTGAGTTATTTTAAACTATGTATTTGGTTTTGGGAGCACTATCAAATAAACTTCCACTCTTGCACATAAGTGCTAATTGTGGCTGGACTATCATAATTTGTGCATTCAGGAACTAATTCAACAGCCCCTTCAGCTCTTCTCCTGAGAAGGGGGTGATAACACATCATTGGGGTGAGGTGATTTTGGGGTGATGCACTTAGCTGACTGCCACAGGGATGCACCAAGACCACTGGTCTTCCAAAATTATATAAATGATTTAGATTATAACTGTGATACACATAATAGTTTGATGTGCTGTATCACCCACCTGTACTTTCAAGTTGGATAAGATCCTCGGACCAATTAATTACCTGCCAAACTAGCTAGATGGAGGGGCAGTTTTATTACCTATTGCTGCAATGTGGTAGGCATAGATGCAACAGTAACATCAACAACTTAGACAGGTCTCTTAGATCTGTTTTTAGTCAAAACTTCAACTCATCCGTCAATTGCAGATACAGATGCAAAACCCAATACAGACTGTTTCCCTTGTTTAGACATGAAGGGGCTTTGGCAAACACAGAGCCTCATTCAAGTGCTGAACTTTTATACTCTTTAACATTATAACTGTTGTACTTTATATTTGGATATTAACATGTTAAGTTTTGTAAATCCAAACAAATTTGATGTCTCCTTTCTAAATTCAAAGAATATTTCTAGAAGTCAACAATTCCACAACTCTGTAAATCCACATTTGTATACACAGACCTAAACGTTGATTTGGTATTTGTTAAACATTAGATCCTTTCTGGGAATGGAGAATGAAGGTTGGAGAGCTTATTTATTTGACCTGGGTGTCAAGGGGACCAGATATCATGCTGTTCCACCACTAGATTTGCACTGCATTACATTATTCATGACAAGATATATATTTCTTGCTGTATTTCAAATCCATTATTTGTGGAATCAAGATCCAGCATACAAATCAACAAAATGTTGTTATCCTGCCATTGTTTTATCCTTATAGAAAAAGATAAGCAGAATCAGTGGCCTCAACAGAGATTATCCCTCCTTGATATCTTGAAGTCTTTTAAATATCTGTAAAGAATGCTGTATAGAATCAGTCAACTGGAAATGTACTGCATAAATGGGATGATATAAACTTTTCAGAGCATGGGACCAATGTCTCTTCATCCTGTTTTTTTAGTGATCATATTGTTAAGGTTCTTGTAGTCTCTTAAAAGGCTAAATACGTGAAACATTAGGACTGAAAGGCAGAATCCTCTAAATGATTCATCTAATATTTATAATCTTTTCCTTGGTAGTACCTGAGTAATTCAAATGCTGCAAAAGTCTGAATAGATCAAAAGCCTAGCAGATGAATGTTGAGATTTTAAAACTAGTAAGAAAAAATGTTTATTCTGACTACATTTAATCAAATATTAATTCTAATATTTTTTTAATTGATTTTAGCTAAGTACTTGCTTACTTAAATGTTAAGTAAACCTCTTCCATTAGAGTCAAAGTTTTTCACATTGGCTTACCAACCTATTCAATAATAATTGAAAACTTGTGTCTCTGTACACACTAAAATGTTGAGAGTGTAGTATTTTAAGTGCTACTAGATTTTTTTGTAGGGGACAAAAGACATATAAAGACAAATAAACCCAAACAAAACAGTCTTCTTAATCTTATATGTATGCAAACTACCTTGCACCAAGTGTGAATTATTCCTCAGAGGAAAAAGGATTTCAGGGACATTTGATCCAAGATTCTGGAGGCTGATGTAACTCTTTGTTTCAGATCTGTGCAATGGTACAATGGCTAAAACTTTTCTTTTTATGTTTTTACAATTAGCTCATGTACTTTTGTAATGTTTTATAAATGCATTTGATGTTCCCCACTGACTAAAGTGGTATGATTTAAAATAATTTATGGCAGGGACTATTGATTTGTTGTTTGTAACAAGTATCTGCATTTA
Organism: Lepisosteus platostomus; assembly: GCF_059453375.1. Taxonomy (NCBI): domain Eukaryota; kingdom Metazoa; phylum Chordata; class Actinopteri; order Semionotiformes; family Lepisosteidae; genus Lepisosteus; species Lepisosteus platostomus. The sequence goes on from NC_142619.1 coordinate 33,429,235, forward strand.
AGATGATCAAATAGAAATCTTCAGTTATTTGTCTGTCATCAGGAAAGATGGTGTTATGGGTGTTTTGCAATTTTCCATAACATTTTGGTCAATTAGGACATTTCTGAAAAAGATACTAATGGATAATCCAACAATCCTTAAGTGGTGCTTGTTACGACCTTAAAAATATGTCTAGGGTTTGACCAAAAGCCACAACATAAAAAGAACACCCAAGAGATTTGATTCCCCTGGGATAACAAATCAGTTTTATTATCATCGCAAACCAAGGGAACCAGAAGTCAACATTCATATTTAAATCAGGAGGGAAAAGACAAAAAAACCCAAGCAAAGCTAACTGACTATGAAAGAAAAATAAACACCCTAGATAGACTAGAACTGGGAAAAAAGTGGTTATGCCTAAACAATAAGGGCATACCAAAAAAAAGTATTCTGCATTCTACACCTATCTACACTAACTAACCAAACCAAAATGAAAACAAAAAGAAACATTCAACATGTTTTTCCCCATCCCAAAAACCCAAACAATTAGAAAACAAAAACACTCCAACTGAGGACCGTAACAGTGCTGTACCTAACTTAATAAGATGTCAGCCTAAACCATTTATTTGGAATACATATCTCATTATTAAAGGACCGACTCTAATTTAATTGCATAATTCAAACATGATGTCTACAATCTGTAGTATGTTATGAATGTCTTCTATTACAGAACCATCACTCACTAGTGTGCTGGCAGCACAGTTTATTTTTCCATGTTGATAATACACATATAGCAGAAATTTGGTTAATTTGTCTCTTTGCTTATTTTGTGTTTTAATAACATTCTTTATGCTGGGAGGGGCTGAGTCTTTGAGGGGTGTTACTTTCCCTAAGGACTCTTACAATTTTTAGAAAATTTTCCCTTCAAGCCCTTGGGATGAGGACAGGCTTTGGCTCTTTCACACCAGCCAAAATATCACAGTGTAAGCTGATGATTTGTCATTGAGGATTTCAGCCACTGGGCTATCAAGCACATCTTCCAGCTAAAACAAACATCTCATCAGCCAACTCAGTTGCTGGACAGGACAGAGGACATCAGATATAAAGCCAATATTGTACTGTATATAGTTCCCTTAAAATAGACAGCAGTTTGATTTCAGACCTGTGTGTGGTATGCATGTTTGATTAGGACCCTGCCTAGAACCTATGTATCTATAAGGAGCCACCCCACATGGCATCACAACAAATTTGACAGGAACTAGATCACTAAGACCTTTGACTTGCACTGTCAAACAAAATAGAAATCAGTTTAATAATAACATAATCAAATATGTTAATTCAGTTTCTTATTGGAGTTTTGGATTACTAAGTCTGCACTTACTTTAAATTGGAAATCTCTTAGTGGTTTTAATGGCCAAAGGCTGCAGTTTCTTCTATGGCTTTTAACCCAAGCAGCAGCATCATTCAAGATCTTATCCTTCTCCTGAGGGCATCCTTTTCTCTCTACAATGGACTGAAGTGGTAACATTGCAGTGTCTCTTAATTTGGCCTTGAATACGTAGTACTTTGTTTCAAAAGTGTCTGTACTGTACTTTTCCAGTTTGTGTTACTTTAATTTCAGTAATTTTCTTCATGAACTGTCTTTGAACATATCATTGGTATTCTTTCAGTGAACAGTGTTTACTATACTGTATCTTACCTGTTCCATTACCATACTTTTTTTCAGCATTTTCAGGAAAAGTTAATTAGAATACATCAAATGACACATCAAGTTCATTTGCAGTTTTATCAGACTGCAAGTTCCAATATTTTGTTGTAGACAAAATGATCTTAATCATTGTTTTATTTGGAGCTATAATAAAAGAATTCACAACAGTCAATGCTGCTGGTTAGAGAAAGACAAGAGAAAGACAAGTTGTAATCGTGGCCTGAGCCTTCAGTATGAAATCCAGTCTCTCTCTGATTCTACTGAATCTTATTTTATCATCATCAAAAGAAATCCCACAAAAGATATGTTCTCTTTCCTGACCACAGCTCTGCATATGGAACTTACTTAGCTATTTCTGCAGTCTCTTATTGCATCTCTGATATCAAAACCAGGATGCGTCAAGATTGAGGTCATGGTACTCGGCACTTCCCATCACCTACATTAAGTCAATGTGGTAATCCCATCTGTGGATAAAACTGTGCTTGAATTTCAATTAAATTGAAGAGTTCAGTGGTGATATTTGATCCCGGCTTGACTTTTGATCTTTATATGCAGAATATAATATAAATAAATAGCTCATCGACACATTTGGTTTTCTAGAATTGGTTTCTGCAATACCCTACTCGTTGGGGTATCTAAATCCACACTGAACAAACTCCATTACATTCAGAATTTGGCAGCCAGAATCCTGACCAAGTCACATGCAAGTGAACACATTACACCTGCCTTGCAGATCTTGCACAGACTATAGATTTCAAGTCAACTTCAAAATCCTAATTCTCACCTACAGAATAAGGCTCTACATGGCTTGGCACCTCAATACATATCTGATTTATTATCTTTCTGATTCCCAACTTGCAACCTTCGTTCATCTGACTCTGGTATTTTATGTGTCTCTGTTTACTGTGCCTTCTATGGGTTACATGGCCTTCTCTTGCTCCACCCCAAAGCTCTAGAGTTCTGTCCCCGAGAATATCAGATAGTCATCTGCCCTGATTGCATTTAAATCTACACCCAAAACCTCTCTTTTGTCATTTCCTTTCTGGATGCAGTTCTGTCATGCTGGGGATACTCTTCACATGGTGATTTCTTAAATCACTAAACACTGCATCTCCATCCACAATTAAACCTAACAGCAAGATATCCTCCTCCTTTATTTATATCCAATGGTAAAAATCTCCTTAATTCACTGCCGTATTGCAGCAGGAGCACATAACTATTGGGAGTTTTGTTTTACAAAAGAACTCAAGACTGTACTACTGTACATGTGAATGGAAGTCAGACTGTGGTTACATCTGTCAGTGTCTCATGTCAGAACATCAGAAATGAGAAGTCTTACTTCTAACTTAAAACTGTCTGTGGTTACCATTATGAAGGTGAGAACATGTTTTGAGAAGTCATATGAAAAACAAATCCTGACTGTTATTTAAACAGAAACATCTGACATCTCTGCTCAGATTTCCTGGTTATTTGTCACACCTAAGGCAAAAGGAACTCTAACATTAATCTAGGATGGAAGATTCAGCAAAATAAAGAAACATTTTTGCCTACCTACCTAAATACCTCTTATTTGAATCTAATAGCAGTGTATGCATTTTATTGCTTGACAGACAGGCTGAAGATTAAAATGAAAAAAAAATAGTGTGAAATAAAAATCAATTTCTTATTATTTTCCAAAAGCTTAAAAAACTCATTTTCACAGAAATTGTCATTTCAAACATTAACAAAGTAATTTACATATAGAACATGACTGACCCACATCATCCACTGTACCAACCTAGGTGATGTGTGCAACCATTATATTCTAGCAGATCCGCTACATAGTAGAACAAGTGGACATTTACTTTACTCTGGAACTCACTGTGGGATCTCCACAAACTCTAACCTCTGAACTTCAAGCTCATGGGCTCCCTCACAACTAACTCACTGCATATAGTGGAATTATCCAACAAAGTACAGTATCATTCAGAATGCTTCAGTCACCACAGGTCTGGATGTCCCAAAAACCCAAATCCCCTCTAGCATTTGTGACCAGATTAACCCTTTTTAGGGAAGAGAAAACTAACTCAGTCTCTGCTTAACCAAACCTTTAATTACTAATAACCACTAACAAGTAATAATCAGTTATGGTTATTTAGCCTTTACCTGTTCAACTCCAAACAGTAACAGTACAATTTTACTCAGCTGATCCCATTTGGTCAGAGATGCTAAACATAACCTTTACTGTTGCCCTGTCTGCTACTATTTTACCCAAGTCATTTGGATTTCCAACAGGAAATCTTCTGCACAACCTATTGGCTATAGACATGGCTTCCTGCTGCAACTTTTTACTAATCATAAGAGTAGACCGTACCTTCAGGGCTGACCTTTGCTCCTCTCCTCCTGATCTTCCCTTGACTAACGGAACCAGTCTCCTTTACAAATTATCTCCAGGTGGTGCCTAAACCTTATCTTATCTATCCTTCTACCACCAAGGTACAGATGCTACCTTTACTATCAGCAGAGCTTCTAAGTATCTAAGCAGAGACAGATGTAATTGGACTGTCTCACGACTGATGCTATTTTATTTTTTCCTTGCATGTTTCCTTTCCCTTATTCTTTCTCTCTGTTTAAACTCTATTTAAAGAGAATGTATAATTAACGTCAACTGCAGCAGGGTGGTCTTAACCTGTATGCACATATTTGCTGCTAACTCATAAGCTATCTTAACACAACCAATTAATCTCAGAACAACAGCTGCCCTGTTACACTGGGATAATGTACATGTAATGTAAGCAAACAATTTCAAAATTTTAGATAATGCCAACTTGAATTTTTTGTGAATGACAAATAAATTAGAATATGGGATATTTTATTAAATGTTTTATATTACAAACAAAAATCAGAAATGAAATAGAAATCAATCAGAAACACTCTTTTTCTGTAATCACATTTTAATAGACTTGTATCAGATTTTATCACAAAACAGTAACAATAATCTTTTAAAACTTCATTTGTAGAAAAACAACAGTTCCCATTTCTAAAAAAAAAACTTTGGTGCTCTCATAACATTTTTCACATTTTTAAAAGGCTCAAATTTAGCATTTTAAATTCACTTAAATATGACAGTGTACAATTCTTTCATAGTTATCAGTTGACTGTACACCTGTTAAATGCACACTGCCTTTTAGAAATAGTAGCATCAATTTTTTTGTTTCCTTGGAGATACAGAGGAAATGCATGTGCTTACTGGGGTTTTATATGGTAATCAGTAAGCCAAGGAGGAGACCTAATGTGTAAATAAGTTTTAGGATGCTTGACAGTCCCATCTTGAGGTCTCTAAAGCTCTGTCATCCTTCTCAAAGAGGGCTCATCCTTTGAACTGCAGCATTCAGGATTTATCACAAGCCTATTATTACAGTCTCCCTTACAACAAAAGGCTTTTGAAAGAAATATGGCTTTTGCTGATAGTTTTCAGACATGTCACAGATTACAGAGCACTTCAGGAAAAATAATCATATCATAATGGTATAATAATATCAATACCACAGGGGAATAGAAGTGTAGTGGTATATCAGTGTCATATTTCCACTAAGCCATATAGCTGAGAAGTCTATTTACTTTTCAGTGATTTTGTTATCTCTCTATTTTAGGAGATTGATTAAATTTAGAAATTTTGTAATGTTTGTAATTTCAGTTAATTCTGTAGAAATGAACCTGTCAGCAATCTGAAGGTAAATGAATGCTGAGTGCAGTTTCTCTCCTTTGAAATCCAAATGAAAATGTTATGATCAGAAATACTACAGTGAACATCATTTAACCCCTATGTAAGAACAATCAATAATTTCTTAATTCCTTTAGGAAACTTTAGTTGCAGTAAGGTCAGACTTATAATCGTCATGCCTGTATAGAATCATCTTCTGGATGAAGTAGTATTCCCTCCCTAGTATTCTGGGAGGACCTGTCACAGGGGCATCTATCTAATTGTGAAAAAAAATATTTCACATGGTCAGAACTGTCAAAGCTTGACAATCTTCTTTTCTCATTAACTAGCTACATTCCCTGTCTCACTCAGCTTTGTGTTTATCTTCTTTGGATTTGTGAAGCAAAGACTGCCCAACAGTAAAAACTGACCTAAAGCTACATTTTAAATAACAAATTAGGAAGGTCTTGATTAAGTCTTGATTTGGGAGTTTTTATTTAATTTAAGAAATATTTAAGACATATATACCATTTCCTAATTTTGAATTAGTTCTTACTTTAACATACTAAGCCACAGTCAACAAAAGATATTTTGATTGTGTGTTTGAAACAACATATGCATCACATACAACATGATGGGCACAAATATTAATATCATCTCTTGGGTTTCACACTGGTAGCTGTGCAATTCTGTTGCCATGTTTTCCATCTCGCTTTTGCCAACTATGTCTGTAGAGTATCTGCTTCAGTTTGTACCTTATGTTGTGGCATAAAGGTATACTTAGACAAGAAAAACACATATTTAAACATGTATCTAAATTGCCCTTGATGGCTTATAGAACAGATCTTTTTCATCAAAACGATTTCAAAGACGGTCTTCTATAGAGAAAAAAAAAACACCTGCCCTGAAATGCATTGGATGTCTATTCAGTTTAACATATTATAGTAAAACAAACTTACAATTTTTGAGTACTACTTTTGAAAGCACCACTGTGCCTTATTTTTACACTTGAACACAGACTAACTCTCTTTCCTGAGAGCTACTCTTTTATACAGGTCTATTACAACTAGGACATTTGTATTTTTGTAGAATTCCCACGGAGGTAGCCTCTTTTCCTAATTCCTCACATGAGGATTCCCAGATTCTCTTGTTAATTTTTAGGTATGGTTTAGAAGTTTTATGGTGACTTTGGGCATAACTGCAGCTTTGTTTTACAGTTGCACAGTACAGTTGCACAGTATAAAATGTTGTATAGAGAATTTAAATTGAAAACTTTAAAAAACAAACTAAGCAATTGTGCTAAAAGTATACAAAAAAGGTTCAATAAAAAATAATTTGTAAATAAAATAATTTAAATAATTAAATAATTTAAAGTCATTAAATGACTATGAAAAACAGAATCATCAAACTCAAAATTTATTAAGTAAAAAGATTAAAGTGTCTACAATAATAATCGGCTAAAACCTAAAATGAAATATATATAATTTTACTTATTCACATAATGTATGAATTAGTAGACCATTATGAGAGTTTTCCATGCAAATTTGAAATTTATATTTTTTCCTGTGTAATATCAATGGTTCCTCATTGATTTCCACATCATGAGAGCTCGGGGGGGTCTTGCTGCTTCTGGCTCCATTATGCTTTTAACTTTCTGTTCCTAGTTCCTGGTTGCCCTGCCGGTTCCGACCCGGTTCCTGTTCCACCCCCCCACCGGATGGATCGCCTGGCTATGGACTTCAGCCCTTGTTTCTGATTTCCCGTTTGGATTTCCTACATGGATTGTTCGCCTGGATTCACTCCCCCCGGACACCAGCTCTGCATGGACACGCCCCCCTGTCTCCAGACCCTCTCCCGCATGCCTTTTTCCCTCGTGTATCTTCACTATTCTGGATCGTGTCGTCCGCACAGGGCCCGGAAGGAACTGGTACGTGACATCAGTGTTATATTTCACTGCATTTATGTTTCAAACACACAGTCAGAATACCTTTTATTTACTATGGTGAAATATGTAAAGTGAGAACTAGTTCAAGCACAATCAGTTGTTTAACATTCCAAATAATATTTTAAGAAATATTAAAAATATCTCAATTTTATCAGTGTATGGAAACCTTAGTACCACAGAGAAAAAAATGAATTGCATTTATATGAGATAGTATTGCGTTTATACAAGAAAATATTGCATCAAAATGCAATAGTTAATTTGTGAACAGTATTCCCTACTATTTTAATATCTTGCATTATATATGGAATAATATTGTCCCATGTGAAGTAGAATTGACTTTAACAACAGGAGAATATCTTCACATTCCTCTTTTTGAAAAAAAATAATGTAAAAGAGAATGTCTTTTGTATATGCAAAGTAGAGCACCATATCAGTGAGCATTCTTGTGTTAAACGTTTTTTTTTTCAGTTTCTACTGTATTGAATTAAAAAATGATAATTCTGGTGGTATTATACTCTGTTATTATGACATGCTGTAAAGAATTTAATTTGAATTTGTGCATTTTCTTTGTAAGTAAATATACAAAAGAACAGCAAATCAACATGGTTTGATTATTTGTTTCTTGCTGAAAATCATCCATTACTTTAAAAATCACATTTAAAAAAATCAGAAAAAGATCAGCTTTTTCTAACTCTAACAAGTGTCTGTTAGAATTTGTTGAATTTGTGCATCATTTTTGTATGATGTGTAAAGTAGGGATAGGGAAGCACTAAAGGTAATAAACATTTAATTTTTATTTTTAACTATGATTTGTGTGACAGGTAACTGTTGAGCCACCATGCTGCTACACAGTGCTAGTATTTCTCATTTTAATAATATATATTTGTATACAATAAACATTATTTCAAAGGTAAATACAACTTCCAAATGACATATCAGAGTGTTAGTTCAATTAATAATTGCTTACTTAATAATTGCTTTTCTGGCCACTCCACTCAAAGCACTTTACAGGTAATGGGGACTCCCCTCCACCACCACCAATGTGCAGCATCCACCTGGATAATGCGACGGCAGCCATAGTGCGCCAGAACACTCACTACACATCAGCTATCAGTGGGGAGGAGAGCAGAGTGATGAAGCCAATTCATAGAGGGGGATTATTAGGAGGCCATGATTGGTAAGGGCCAATGGGAAATTTGGCCACGACGCCGGGGTTACACCCCTACTCTTTTCGAGAAACGCCCTGGGATTTTTAATGACCACAGAGAGTAAGGACCTCGGTTTTACGTCTCATCCGAAGGATGTGGATTACAGCGCCTGTTTTACAGTATAGTGTCCCCGTCACTATACTGGGGCAGTAGGACCCACACAGACCGCAGGGTGAGCGCCCCCTGCTGGCCCCACTAACACCTCTTCCAGCAGCAACCTTAGTTTTTCCCAGGAGGTCTCCCATCCAGGTACTGACCAGGCTGACACCTGCTTAGCTTCAGTGGGTTGCCAGTTGTGAGTTGCAGGGTGATATGACTGCTAGCTTAAACATTAAACAAGAGTTAATTCTTTACCACTCATTTATTATTTTTGCACCACAAAAGAAAAGAACCTTTATACACTATAAAGGAACAGGTAGCAGGTTTCTTCCATGCTGAAAAGAAAGGAAATGCAACATTTCAGGTTTGGAGCCTTCTTCAGGTGTGAGGTGCTCACGTTGTCTCCAGCTGAAGGATACCATGCACATCATCACTGGAAACCCTGTGCTTCATAGCACTCATTGGCTCACTGTCCTAGCAAACATCACTCTTCCACACCTCAGACAATTTGGAATAACCCATAAACTGCTCCAAAATGACTAAAGCATTCCTCATCTGCCACTTCCCAAAGATATATTTAACCACCAAACATACATCTGCCTTCAAGAAAGGCAATCAGGAAAATCCCTATCCTGCAATACTTCAATGCTCACTCCATGTCCAGACTCCTCTCTTTTACTGTTGACCCTCACTGTTTCTCCACTATTGATTTCTGTAACATTTTACCATATGTGGTAAAACAGTTATGGACAAACTTATACCAGAAGAGCTGAACAAAACTCATATGATCGATCTTTATTATTTAACTTCACAGAGGTACATTTCTATATAATTTGTATATAGAAGATGTCCTGCTACAGCCATAACATTCTAAATTGTATATTGTCCTACCATTTCCACAATGTAAATGTTCCAATCTCTGTCACTTATTGGAAGCAAATACCTTCTATGGATCTTAAATCACAGATCAGGTTAGATGGTAGAAACCATTAATTCATGTTAGGGCCTATTTCCTAGTTAAACTATCTCTGCCAGCATGTCTGTATTTGTAAATAAAAGAGCCCTGACATAATAAGATACTCATCTGAGATAAATGAACACATTAATGCTCAGGCTGCTCCTTGATGAACTACAAATGAACAGAGTATAGGACAATATTTAAACAGTAATGGTTTGTGCTGTCATCTTTAAGTGTGAGATGATTGCATGGGCCCCCAAAACAATGAATAAATAGCTAAGAGGCCCATGCATCTTAATAGCTTCTAAACTAGAAAAAAATCTTATAAGCTCTGGCTAATGTAAAAGTGGAAGATATAAATATTAATGGGCTTGGCTGGGGTGCAGCAGACAAGCTGTCTAAAACTTCACCATAGGAAAACTGAGGGTGCAATCTACAGTATAAAAAAGACATGACTCCCACCTGGAAATGAACTGTCAGCATGTGTGAACATAACATATATATTTTATTTTTTAGAATCAATATTTAACTATGATACATTTGCACATTTGTTAATTATGTAGCAATGTATTCATCCTAATCAATGTTAGTATTATGAAACCACATATCATTCATGTTCCTACAGTAAGTCTGTCTTACAGGCCTGTGGAGAAATATCATCAGTCTACACAGGAAGAGGAATTATTTTGCTGGAGTACCTAGAAACAGCTCATTAAATTGGCTACTTGCCAGCCATTTATTGAGTATAAGGTGCTTTCCTTACAATCATTAAATCAATAAAATAAATAATTAGAGGTGAGTGGTCATTGTCCATGTAAATTGCTTTCAAAGAAACCATAATTCTACATGAAGACTATAAGGTGTGTGCTGTGTGGTACACCCAAGGATAGGGTGTTTTAGCAGTGATCTTATACATACAGTAGGTGGGTCTTCGTAAAACACACATGTTTTTTATGATACAGTGTGAGAAATTTCCAAAATCAGAAAGCTCCTGAAAATCTGAGCTCCTGCCTTTGAGCTCTACCTACACTTCTTATCTCCCTGTCTATAAATAGCATGACAGCTACACTGCTTACTGGTGAAAATGTAAATCTTTACTTAAAAATACTTCTGTATGAAACCAAAACTCTCCCTCTTAATAAAAAATTCAGACTCTTTCAGGTTGGTCAATCACTTGGATACTTCTTCTCTCTCCCTCTTGTGCAGCACATAACAGAGAACCTGACATTTTTCCCAGATATCAGGTACAAACTGACCATGGAAACCTCTGTCACGCTCATTACACCTAGAGGGTGCTCTACGTTTCTTCTGTTCCTAGTTCCCTGTGATTATTCATGTCTTTCTGGTGTGTCTTGTTGTGTAGCCTATTTATTTCCTGCTTCTGCTCTGCTACTCGCTCAGCATTGTTGTTCAGTTGCCCTGAGACCCGCCTAGCACCAGGTCACTCCTGTCCTTGGCCTGAAGGCATAGGTTTCTATACGGCTTCTCCTGAACAGCTGAGCCAGTGCTAACCCCCTTCTCGCAGCTGCGCATAAGGTCTTTATCGCTCTCCTGCCATTCCACGGTTTGTCCTGTCGGACCTACATGACACTCTGCTTCCTGGTTACCTCTCTGGTGCAACTGGCTTGGTTAAGCTTGGAGAAGGAAACCTTCTCTGAGAACCTGGACTCGGCCAACCAGATGGCACGATTTCCTACATTTTCAAAAAGGCAAAATCATTTGGTCCAATATACTTGTTTGGTAGTTGAATAGCTAAGAGAAACTAAAAATGTATTCATCTGTTCTTAAAATTAACCAGGTTGTAAAGCCTGTTTCAGATACCCAAAAAAGTGTTTCCTGTTCTCCATTTCAAATGAATTCTTTCTTAGGTTTTAATGTCCTGTATATGATATAGTGACCACAACCAAGAATATTATATTATATGTGAGGTCTTAATAGTACATTAGTAATATTACAGTATAACGTTTAACTCTAATTTGTATTGATTTAAATTCTACATATATTCTGTACCCTAGCATTTTTATTTCTTTTTTATTGCTTCCCTTAAGTGTCCTGATGAGGATATTAACACTCACCCCATTTTGTGCAGCTTTCCTCAGCTGAGTCACCCTGTATATATATAGTATATGCTCCTTCTATCAGTGTGTAGCAGTTTGCACTTGTCACAGTTAAATTTGATTTGGCATGTGTCATTATATAGTCGCCACTACACCATTTTATCTAAATCTCTTTGTAATCCCCTTGCCACTATTTCTGTGATTTCATTTCTGCTACTTTTGTATCATTTCCAATTTCCAACTAGTTGTCTTAACATGTCAGAAATATCAAAGTAGTGGACAAAATAATGGAAACACCTAACCAAAAAAATCTAATTTTTTGAAGTAACTAAATTATAATTAAAAGGATTATACAGATGTATTTCATATTAATTTCAATAATAATGACCTATATGTTTCTTCTATGAAAGACTTCTTAAAATCAACACTTTAATATGTGAGTTTCAAAAACCATAAGAGAGATTTAACAGATTTTGAAAGAGGTCAAGAAGTTGGTACATCAATAGCTACACAAAGCTGATATTTATGGGAGGAAACTAATGGCTGTTGTTTGGAAACCACTTGTAACCAAGGCAAAACAAATCATAACCTGGTGTAATGAGCACAAATCCTGGATGTCTGAGCAGTGGAAGGAAGTAAAGTGGTCTGATAAGTCATCTATTACTTTTTTCCTACATCTGGACCAGTTCATCTTAGGAGAAAGCCAAAGGAAACCTTCAACCGTCACTGCCTGTTTCCAACTATTAAACATGGTGATTGATCTGTTATGGCATGGATATCAACACTTACCAAGCTTCCAATTAGCTTGTTAGAACAATTCTAACAAGTTAAACAAGACTTTCGTCTTGCCAAACATGTTAGCTGTCTGTCCAAAGCTTTACCTGTAACAGAAGCAAGACTGATTGTTTTGTAGTTTCCTAATACAGTTCTGTCCCCATTTATATACTGTATATATAGAATATAATTTGAATCTGCAAGTGTCATCTGTAGGTATTGCTCCAATTCTGAGCAAGTGTTGAAATAAAATCCTTCTTTTGACCATTCTGAGACTCAACTATTCTCCTTGCCTAGTATCTTTTCCATGTTTTCACTGATGGCTTTTCACCAAGCCTCAGGAAATCTGCAAGGTTACAAATGGGCTTTTTGCCCTAACATAGTAATAATTTTGTTACATAGGATATAACCTTCTTGTAAATCTTGAAAGCATAGATCAATTATAAGCCAAAAATCCACTTTCTCTTTCTGGCCATGTTGGAACAAGAATCAGCACCCTATTCCCAGTCTGGAAGAGTCTGCAAGAGATCCTGTGCTTGTCTCACATGTTCCCTTACAATGAACATTGTAGCAATATGATCCTGCATTTGCTTAACATGTTGAATTATGCTACACTGGGATGTGAGCCATTGTTCCCAGACTTCCTTAACAATATCAAACAGTCCCTGGGTCTGCCTCCGAAAAGGTAACTTGGATGACAAGAACTCCGTGGAGTGTTGTTGCAGTGTACCACCCTGCAACTCACAACTGGCAACCCACTGAAGCTAAGCAGGTGTGAGCCTGGTCAGTACCTGGGTGGTACTGGATGGACGTAAAACCGAGGTCCTGACTCTCTGTGGTCATTAAAAGTTTCTCGGAAAGAGAAGGGGTGTAACCCCGGCGTCCTGGCCAAATTTCCCATTGGCCCTTACCAATCATGGCCTCCTAATAATCCCCATCAATGAATTGGCTTCATTACTTTGCTCTCCCCCCAACTGATAACTGATGTGTGGTGAGCGTTCTGGCGCACGATGGCTGCCGTCACATCATCCAGGTGGATGTTGCACACTGGTGGTGGTGGTGGAGGGGAGTCCCCATTACCTGTAAAGCGCTTTGAGTGGAGTGTCCAGAAAAGCGCTATATAAGTGTAAGCAATGATAAACATATACAGTACCAATGTTTGGATAAATGGAGCAACCTGCACAGCTCTTCAGAATCACCCTACTTCAAAGAATCCTGTTCTGGTTGGTGCAGTGCCTAGCATCACCCCATCCCTGAACTAAGGGGTTGCTGATTTTGAGTTTGAGATGAGATTGTATGTTCTCCCAGTGTACACATCTGTTTCCTCCGGGTCCTGACGTTTCCTCCCACAGTCCAAAGGCATGCTGGTAGGTTAGTTGGCTTCTGTAAAATTGGCCCTGATGTGTATGTGTGTGTCTACTGCATTTGTGCGCTGTGACTGATTGGCAGTATCCATTGAGGGTGTATCCTGTCTTGCGTCTGTTTGCCGGTTTTAGGCTCTGGCTCTCCCTGTGACCCTGTACTGGATAAAAGGGATTAGAAATGAATGATGATTAGAGATGAATGGACATGCTGGCGTGAAACTTTCTCTTTAGGCATTCCTAATTTTGTAAACATTTGGAATTAATTCTTTAGCTATTGTTGTTGTCAACATGTTAGAAAAAGGAATGACTTTTTGGAATTTTGAGGCATACTCTAGAACCATCAGTATGTGTTAGTGCCTCCTATCTGACTTTAGCAAGGGCTTTAATACATCAGCTACTTTACAAAGGGATCATCAGTTACATTAAGCAAATATACAGTCCCAATTAACCCTGTAATTCTTTCATTTTTTCAACTGATATATTTCCCTGATTTATGTGGCTAATTGCCAATGTAATATAGAATAACTAAACAGTTGGGAAACCAGTAACAGTTAAATAAATTCAATCCACATCTTTCCCCTCTAATAGAGAAAGGAATTTCATATGAAATATAGAATGGTTATATGCTGTATGAACATATTAGAATTATATAGAATTATATTTTATTCACCCCCCAGACCATCAACCCGATCCGGAACTCCCGCCGTAACAACCGCATTCCTTTGGTGCTTCCTTACCACCCTAACACACTTCCTATCCCCAGGACCATTAACCACAACTTTTCCATCCTACAAGATGATCCCTCCATTGGGGCCCTCTTTTCTGATCGCCCTATCATCTCATATCGCCGACCACCTAATCTGCGTAACCTCCTTGTTCACAGCTCCCTTGACCGCCCTCAACAACCATCCACACCAGGCACTTTCCCTTGCAACAGAGCTCGCTGTATCACCTGCAAGTACACATCCACCACCACACTCATTCAAGACCCCTCAGGACAATTCCGGATCACCCAGACAGCATCTTGTACCTCCACCGACCTTATTTACTGTATCTCTTGCAGTAAATGCCCAGCCATCTACATTGGAGAAACAGGAAGAGACTCGGAGACCACTTCAGAGAACAGGTCAGGGCTGTGAAGATTAAAGATCTCTCCAAGACCATTGTTTCTCATTTCACCTCTGAAGGCCACAACCACTCTAATCTCTCCATCTGTGTTCTCAAAGATGGTTTTCCGAACTCATACATCAGAAAGACCACCGAAACCAAAATTATTCTGCAGCTAGGATCACACATTCTCCCTTCTCTTAACGAGAGACTACTGTTCTTTTAAATTTTTTCCATTCATTGGAAGTTTCATTTCACACCTCTCTGCACCCATTCTGACTTCACACCTCTTGATTGGCCTCTCTTTCTGTCCCCTGCTCCCGCCTCTCACTCCTCCTCCCTCCCAACCTTTGTTCTCCCGCTACTTTACCTTTGCCTACTGCCCTGTCTCTCTCACACCTGAAGAAGGCTCCACGGCCGAAACGTTGTGTTCTCTTTCTTCTTTTTTTCAGCATGGAATAAACCTATTACTTGTTCCATATTAGAATTATTACTAATACTATTCATATTAAGGTAGTTTAATTTTGATTGTGCGTTTAGGGATATTATTCTAATAAAAGTAATAAATCAAAATTGCAATAATGCATGGTACGTAGTGCTGGAATGGTAAGTAATCTATCACGCCATCCGTTGCTTACACAGTATAATTATCATGTATACTGTATATGGACCAGTTTGACAGTCGGCTCATTTAAATATCTGTATCACAATCCGTGTTAAAAATACTGTGCTCTTTCCAACATTGAGGATTTTATACCATGATTTGCTTGAAGAAATGCATAAAAGCTTAAAAGGTACAGCTGATGCAACGCCTGAATTTGATAATATTCTTGAATTGTAGATGTTTGCCTTCTAATCATAATACGATCTCACAATCCTTTTCATTAATGCACAGGATCCTAAAATGGAAAAAGTGCTGGTTTTCTGCATTGATATTAGTAATGTCATCTAATCCCCATTCCCACTTCCTTCAAAAAAAAAATGTCATTTGAATTTCAGTTTGTACAGAACATCTTGTGTTAATAAGCATCTTCCAAAACAGCATCATTGTTATCTCAGGTGGGTTTAAATGCAGCAGTTTATAGTCAGCATGTGATTTTTTTGTGACTCACTCTCTGACTGTGCTCTTGTTCTGACAAAGGAAATGGGAAATATATCATAAGGCAACTAAAATAGAATCATTTAGAAGCAGATGGGATTTTCATGAGCTGTTTGTTACCATAAACCAGCCTTGTTATGGGACAGTCATTTTCTGCTCAATTACACTATGATAGCACTGTTTAGGATCTCACTCATCTGTGAAATAACTCCAAAACTTCTTTAGAGAATGTTGATGGAGATTTTTGTAATAAAAATAAAAAATACGTAAAGAAACATACACTTAAAGAGGGACAATTATATTCATTTTAAAGTATCCATACCAACCTTCATTCATTTTATTTATGCAAAGTATGGTGTTTTTCTCCTTTGGTCTGGTTAAAACAAGGCATTAGACTATTAAGAGGAGGGTGTTGGGAGGTGTGCAGTTAGTTTTACAGAGCACAGAAGCTGTGTTTTCAGTACTCTTTTGCAGTGACTCTAATACTAAAAAGGAACTGCAAATTTATTTGCAATAGTTTTTGGGCTATTTAAAGGTAATGTGCAACATTCAGAGAAATGGCAGTTAATACAGGTTTCCCATGAGCAAGTTTTTTTTTAAGCTACTGTATAGTTACTCTTTACACACATTCAGATGCTTTGTTTGTATAAATTGTCATTAAATAATCCACTATCAAGACATTCCATAATTCACAGCCAGGTATGTCAATGGGTCCAAAAAGCAAGTGTATTGTTGCACCATCATCTTTTATCACAGGAGCACATCACGTGCAGATTATACCCATAACTGTAAGTTCTAAAATGACTGGACTTGAGTAAATGTTATCAAATACCGTGGTCCATAGTGTAATTCTGTTTCTATAAAGACAACATTATCCAAAATTAATCAATACTTAGTACCCCATATTACATGGATGTGGAGCAATTCAACTGGATGGACGTAAAAACACAAAATGAAAATGATGATTGTCAGAATTTACTGCAAGCAATAATAGCATCCTGTTAAGTGTAAGTACGTTTCTTTCACCTTTTTCTTTGCTTAGTCTGTAAATCAAAGGAAGTTATGATTAGTAATAATTCTTATTTTTGCTATTCAATTGTGGAATTTAAGTTTTTTTATTTGTAAAATCAATGCGTATTGTTAATTGTTACATTTTTCTCTTATTTAAGGAAATGAAGACTAAGTAGGAATCAATCAAGGCATTAAGGAATCAATGTTTTTCAAAGACTAGCTGTGAATCATAGTGAAGTGCAGTGGGATACCATTAAAGTTAAAGTTAAATATTCCATCTGCTCAAATACATTTTAATGTTTTTTAAAATAGTATATATTGTGAAATGTAAATAATCAGTATTAACAAAGAATGATATCCCTTTTTAAGAACAATTAGGAGCAAGGAAAATACACTGCTGTTTCAGCTTTGGAGACTTCTTCACATGTCAACCCCACAGCTCAATTATTTTCCTGTTTTGTATGCATTTCAATGTAAAATCAACCTCTGCTTGTTCTCTTGCAGCACTGAAGCTGACAGAAACCCCCATTCAAATCTCTAAAGAACAGCTTTCCAGCTGAAATGTTATTGATCTTTTAGAGGTAGGGTGATTTTTATTATCAATATTTGTATTGTTTGGAGATCGTCACTGCAAATCATTCAGACTCCCACACACAAACGTGAGTGCTTGTATGAGTACAAGACAACCCAGCACTCCTTTTAACATTACTTATCAGCCATGCGTAAACTAAACTGGCAAAAATGAAAACATAGTATGCTGTCTAACATCTAGTGTTTATCACATCACACTGTGTTACAGATTATTTCATAATTTATCATCTCCTGTTTTAAATCACTGGGTAAGAAAAACAAAGAAATTCAAATAAGATAAAGACTGCTGATTGCAAAACCCTCTGTTTAAAGTGAATGATGTGTCCCATAGCTAACAGAGAAACTTCTGTCTCTGTCTGCATTTCTAAAGACAGATGTTTCATGTTAGATCTTTGTTTTTCTTTATTTGGATGGAATGGAAAGTATCTACAGAGAAGAAACCTTAGATAATTGTTTATACAATATATGGTATGAGCACTTGGGATATTTTCAACTGCTATAAAAATAAAATGTTGGGGATAATTGGATTAGGATCTACAGGTTTTTACCACTGGACTCACTGGGGTGGAATGGCACAAGACATAAAAAAAATAAAACTGTATATACTGTATGTTAATCCGAAAGCTGGAGATTTTTGTCATTTTATTTAATATTGGACTGTGTTTTGGTTAGCATTGCTGGCCCACAGAGTTAGGGCCCCGGGTTCAATTGTTGGCGTGCTACCTGTGTGAAGTGTGTATGTTCTCCCCATGTATGCGTTGGTTTCTTTTGGGTGCTCCGCTTTCCTCCCACAATCCAAAGCCATACTGATATGATAATTGGCTTCTGGGATAATTGGCCCTGGCATGAGTGTGTGCATGTTGGTGTGATGTACATCCCCATTGCTTGCTGGGATAGTGTCCAGATTACCCATGACCGCGTATTGGACAAAGTGGTTAGAAAATGGATTAAACTGCATTCCTAAACAATTTGTGACTATTTTTTTATTCTGTGTCCCTGTGCTTTATTATACTTAAATGTGTTTAGCATTTATAAATAAAAACTGGTCAATTTATTCTGTTCTATTACACTTTTAGTTCTTTATATTTTGTATATACCCAAAATGGGATAATACAGACTATGGGAGACCCAGAACAGTCATTTGGCTTCTCTCCCCCTCCAAGTATAAAATCAAGGAACAGTTCACCCACCTGTTTTTATTTCCCAAAGTAGGGAACATAAGCCTAGAGAATAAACACAACAGCATGCAAGGAAAGATCAGTCTCTGATAGCCTGCTGAAATACTTTGGTTTCATGCAGTGCAGTTTTATCAGGAAGCAATGGTGCCATACTATGTGCAGGTGAAATAGAAAGAGTCAAGGGGTCTCAATCTATTCATATATACTAAAAGGAGTAACGTATTTTTCTTTGTATACATATAGTTTTTGTCAGGTAATGCCGGACCTCGGTAGATAGGGATCCTATGCTAGGCACTTCTGATGGCGAAGGTTAGAAGTTGAGTCAGTAGGCAAAGACGTGGTCGAGTACAAAAGCAGGGATCCAAAATCCGGGAAGGAGTCGAGGGTTCGTAAGTACCAAATCGGGAGGTGAAGACATATTCGAAGGAAGGCGTCGAGTCACAATTCCGGGGGTCTAACAACAAGTAAAGCAGGGTAGGAAATGTATGAATATGCAGCTCAGGGAGAAGACCTCAATTGTGAGCGAGGGAGGGAAGACTAGTGAGGGTTTAAATAGTGCTGAGTGGATTGGTGCGTGGACGTTTAGGGAGAGAAGAGCTTGTGGGAATGTGGGAGTGCTTACACGCAATTGTGCGATTCGTGACAGTTTTAAGTACTGGTGTAATACTAAAGGTAAGATGTTGCTGCATTAATGTTTTGATTCTAATCTATGCTTCTTACTGTTTATTCACTCAAGGAAAAAATGAGAAATTCTTCAGATTTGCTGCACTACAATGAAGTCTGTAATTTAGATGCCTTTACCCTAGATTCTCAAACTGGAATCTAGCGAGCCCCAGGACTCATAAAAGCTTGTCTAAAGATTTCCCAGAAAAATGTGGAAATTCAACACTTTTTGCACTCATAAGAGGAAATGTCTCAAACATTTTAATGTAAAACTGTTTTTGATGTTTTACTTATATGAGTAGTATGTATTATATGATTATTATACTACCATTTTAGTTTAGAGACATCTTAAGATGGTAAGTCCCTATCCACAGTCCCTATCAATAATAGATTAAGAACTATTATCTACACTGCATATTCCACAGCATATATTCACTTGTGGCTTTTGGGTTTTACTTATTTTTATTAGAAGATTTTCCTCAATTTTCAGCACACTTGTAGAGAGAATGTGCTTGACACCCTGAATAAATTTAAAACTTCTTCTACTATAGTGTCTCCATTTAAGACTTTCCTACATTGCAGGATCTACAATATAAAATCAATATACAATACATCAATATATAATATCAATATCTTCCAATTTTTGCATTTTCTATTATCCCCATCCCCATTTTACTCACACCAAAAAACCCAGAATGATGTATTACTAGTTCCATTTGGAGAGGCAAGATGCCAAGGTTAATAAATATGTCAAAATAAAGATTTCAAATGAGAGGATAATTTTGCTGGCATGGACTTTTTTTTGGATGGCTTGCTCTTAGAATGACTGTTTCAAAGAAATAAAACAATTTCTTCATCACTGCTCACACAAGAAACCTGGGCTTTTGTAATGTACTGTGGCTACAAAACTCTCATGCATGCCTTCTACATATCATTTTGCAGGAAAGTGTAGTCTGCTTACATGTATTTGCTGATCTTTTCCATCAGTCACAGGATGCCTATATCTGTAGAGCAAATGCGTGTTAGACTCTCAGTTTAAGTCTATGGCTGAAGAAATTCAATTTCCTGTGCTAGACTCGTGACGAGGTACAATAGCTGCACAAGAGAGCAGTAGTTCCACTTAAAGTCAGCTCAAAGGGTGCCTGAAAAACCCTATGCCTATGTAGAAATTACCGGGATAACAAAGGGCATTGTTCTACAGGACTTTCCACATATGGAATTGAGTAAAGAAGACGAGGGTGTGGGAATCCCTTTTAAACATTGGTGCCCTGAATCTAACAGGAACGTATAAAAGTGTAGCTCTTAGAAAGGAGAATTATTCTACGCCTGGACTCAGTGCTGAGAAATGTTCAGTGAATTTCTTTTTCAAAAAAGTGTAGCTAAAGACAGCCCTCGTTTCAGATATCCAATGTTTATATCTAAATTTATTTCTATTGCAGCTTAATCTAAGAGCTTCCCATAGAAAATTAAAACTGGACATTCAGTAATATTTTCCAAGTATTCTATGAAACGTCTTTTGATAGTATCATCTGGTAATGCTTTAAATTAAATGTAAGTTTACATAGTGTATTTACATAGTAATTATCTATAATTATAATTAATTAATTGCTTATACTTATATAGCGCTTTTCTGGACACTCCACTCAAAGCGTTTTACAGGTAATTGGGGCTCCCCTCCACCACCATCAATGTGCAGCATCCACCTGGATGATGCGATGGCAGCCATAGTGCGCCAGAATGCTCACAACACATCAGCTATTAGTGGGGAGGGGAAAAGAGTAATGAAGCCAATTCATAGATGGGGATTATAAGGAAGCCATGACTTATAAGAGCCAATTGAAAGTTGGCCAGGACACCGGGGTTACACCCCTACTCTTTTCAAGAAACATGGTGGGACTTTTAATGACTACAGAGAGTCAGGACCTCGGTTTTACGTCTCATCTGAAGGACGGCGCCTTTTTACAGTATAGTGTCCCCGTCACTATACTGGGGCATTAGGACTCACAAGGCCCCAGGGTGAGTCCCCCCTGCTTGCCCCACTAACACCTCTTCCAGCAGCAACCTTAGTTTTTCCCAGGAGGCCTCACATCCAAGTACTGACCAGATTCACACCTGCTTAGCTTCAGTGGGTTGCAAGTTGTGAGTTGCAGGGTGATATGGCTGCTGGCTAGTAGTCTAGTAATTGTATGTGTGTACTTACACAAAATAACAAGGTTATTATTCATATTTTCAGTGTTTAATGTTTCAAATATCTTAAAATAAAAACTTCAAAGTACTTCAAAATTTGCCAAGGACAGCACTGACTTCCCAATTGCCAAGTTGCTGATCTCTTAGTGAGAGTGATTATAATAGGGTTAGTAGTTATAGAAGGGAAGTAGATTCTCTTCAAGCAGAAAACCATATCATTTAGGGTGAAAATGAGATTTGTCCTTTCATTTGCCTGTAATCATCTTCACTCCTTAGTTGGTTGGACTGAAGATGTGTATTTCATTAGTTTCCTCTACTTGCGGCTCTACTTATAGTAATGGAAAATTATTTTAAGCAATTTAAATTTTCAGTACAAAAACACAAATCTGAAGGGTTTATTGTCTCATATACACAACTAATTAAGTAATGTGACTACATTTTTTTATCTGTAGTGCTTTTTGATTGACTGATTGACCAAATGAGTATGTTAACAAGAATAATGCCTCAATTCTGGCAGTATTGTCCTAGTTATTTTGCACCATTAATATATCCTTTCACTTAAATCTGTAAGTAAAAGCTCAACTGCCCCGACAATGTCTGAACTCTTACTCTTTCTTGGCTCACAAGTGAGTGAGTCTGTCACTCACATCTATTATGATGGCCATAATAATTGTATTAGTTCAGGTGGGTACTGAAGAAGGCACCACGGCCGAAACATTGTGTTCTCTTTCTTCTTCTTTTCAGCATGGAATAAACTTATTACTTGTTCCTTTGCATAATAATTGTATTAATGTTTTAATATGTAATATGTTGCAATTTACAGCTCTGTGAAGGTGAGTTTTATTCACATCCTTACAAGTATCTATTTGTGATTACTAAGAACTACCATAAATTACTTAAAATCATTTAAAATATATTTAAAGTAACAATAACCCATCCTGTCTGTCCATTTTCTAACTGCTTTATCCAATATAGGGTTGTGGGATAGCCAAAGCCTATCCAGACAAGTAAAGGGAGCTAGACAGAAACAAACAAACGTTATTTTTAAAGTGTAATTGACAATTATAAGGTGCATTCCACTGATTTAAAAAATAAGGTATGTAAATCCAGACTACTATGAGGTGAGGTTAAAATATGACATTTTTTCAGTTAATAATCAAACCTTTTTTTATACATTTTCAATTAGTCAGACTCCTAAAATTCTGCCTTTCCTTCTTCACTGTCAGCAAATTGTTGTAAAGCTGGAGATTATACTAAAATTCTTAATGCAGTACTACATACTCTCAAATTGACTGAGTTGGGAGAGAGGCTACAGTTTTCAAAACAATAAGACAGTATGTACTGCAGAATATTCTATGAAAAGAGATAAAAACTCCATGACAACTGAATATACTGAATTGAATATTTTATAATATTTACATATTTGCAGTATAACATGTTTAGTTTGTGTTCGCCAACAAAGTTATTTTGCTTGTGACTGGTTGTCTTCCATGAAGCTGCTTAATTTTCATCTTTTTAACGGGCTGATTAGATTGTGTGCTTTGATTACACAAGGAGGTGGAGTAATAAGATTCTTTTTATGTTACCAGCCTAATAATTTGAAGATATTCATTATGGCATGTTCATTTGTGCTCTACCAGTGTATGCATCTAATTACATGAAGCTTGGGGCAAAATAAATATCTAATGCAAAGCCTCAGAAACAGCAATATGAAAAGCTCAGGAAGCTTAATCTTGATTGCTTTGTTTTTCTCCTGCTAACAAGACACTAATGCAGTAACAAGAAAGACGAGGTCAGAATCATCTACTTCAGTAAGTGACTCCATAGAGGCAGCATTGAACACAGGAGCAACCTATTCAGAAACTCCTAGCTAATGAACCCCCTGCGTATTTAGTGTCACCTGAGGTTAATAAAGAAGAAACTGCAATCAGGAATAGCAATCCAAAAAAGGATGACTTCAGATATGTTTTCTCAGACTTTTATGTAATTAATACTGAATTCTTTAATCAAATTAATGAGGATACAAAGGTGTTATAAATGAATTAAAGCTTTTCCTCATATACTCTGCATATGCATTATAGATTCATAATGAGTGGAGAGTGGAGAATTTCATTATTGCAATTACTTGCCTAAGCTAATTAGTTTCATAACTGGATTATGTTTTGTTGGTATTGGATGTAAACAAAACAGCAATTTGACTGTAATGAAGAAATGTGTTAATCTTAAAGCCCATTTACAACAAAACAGAAACCCATTTAAACTGAACACATGGTTTGTGAAGCTGAAATTACATCTGTCATCGTTTTAGCATGAATAAAAGCAGTTAACGACCGACTTTTTGTAGTATTTTGAAGATTCTCAGTAAATGTTTCTTAAAATGAAGTGCATGAAGAGCTGTTTGTGCTTTTCTTTTGTATTTCAATTATACAAAACAGTATTTAATCCCAAACAGCACAATGACAGATAATTCTATCATACAATATTCTACACCATCATAAAAGTATACCTGATGACTAGATTTCTTAAAAGTACTGTACGAAAGAAGAGATACAGTTTTATTACTGTTTTAAATTTTTAATATATTTTGTGACCAACTGACCTTTTATTAATGGTAGGTTTTAACCCCCAGTCAAAGAAAGTTTCTACTTTCCTTATTCAGACAATAGTTTAGAAGGTATACTTTTGTGAGGCCTTGACAAATGTTGCAAAAGTAGCTGATGTGTGGTGAGCGTTCTGGCGCACTATGGCTGCCGTCGCATCATCCAGGTGGATGCTGCACATTGGTGGTGGTGGAGGGGAGTCCCCATTACCTGTAAAGCGCTTTGAGTGGAGTGTCCAGAAAAAGCGCTATATAAGTGTAAGCAATTATTATAATTATTATTACTTTACAGCACTGTGTGAAAAAGGTGAATGATATAAAAAATGAAGAACTATTGTTTAAGAATGACTAAAATTACAATTGCTGCCATTTGTATAATTGTATAATACATTTCAAACCTTTTTTGTTCATAAGAGCAAATTTGTTGTTCATTTTCTGACATGCCTGTAAAACCCAGCAAGAGACAATTCTATGATTCAGTACAATATCTTAATATATTTTTCACATAGTTAGAATAGAGCTGAGGTGAAATGCATTTAAAAAAATGAATTTTGCAGGTTTGAAAGTCCTGCTGTTTTATTGTCCTTTTCTAACATTATTCTTTTTAATTGTTAGTTGAATGACAATTATTTATTCATAAGGAGACTAATGGGGATTTAAATAATAGAAGGATTATTAAATCTAGAAACAGAATTAATGAAGCCAATGTTTATGAATTAAGGCTTTGCTTTGAGCTGAAAAGATCATCAGGATGATACAAAAGGTCATCAGGATGTTGTCATTTACAACTACAAATTCATATTTTCATCAGAGAGCTTAAGTCTCCTGTTATCATTTGCTTGTGTCAACATTTTGTGAATTACTGCACTTAGTATTTCAACTAAAAATCCCCATGATTATTAACACTCTGAATTGATGTCTGATAGCTCTCAGCTCACATAATTGAAGAAGGATCACATTTTTCCTCTACTACCCTCTACTTTTTTCATTGTTGCATATTAAATAGCTAATTTTGTTATGAGCTCCAGGCTTTACAGTTTCTCTTTTTTTAACAGGACTTACTATGTTTCTATTTTATCTTTCAAAAGTTATCTCTCAGAAGAAGAATTGATCAGGTTTGTTTTGAATTCAGACTTATTATGTAATAAAATTACCTTAGGTGTGTTCTGCACTTGTATGGCATTTAAATGAGGCTGAGAGGCAAGTGAATAAAAATATTGATACAGGATGAATCTGAGCTTTTTAATGCTAGCATTTACACCAAAGTTAAGACTATATTTAATTAAATTAGAACAGATAGATATCCAAACCCAACCTAGTCTCAGAGTAGTAAACTTTCTGACAAGTACTGCAGGAGCTCATCCAGACATGTCCTGTACCAGATGGATCATATAATTTGTAATGGATGATCACAATCAATGGTTCTAAAAACCTACTGTGAAAACGAATTCACAATTGTAGATTATTGTGTCAATAATAAAATACACATTATAATGAAACCATCAAATTATATGTAATACGTTATTAATAAAATAAATAATGAATAATAATTTTACCAGTAACTGCATGATATCAGAAATGACTTGGTGTGACTAATAAAATTTAAAGCACGTTTTAAACCCCAGAGCTGACTATCTCCCCAGATCAATGGTAGGCACTATGAAAATACTTCCTCAATTACAACATGTCTGGCACTGTTGCGGCTATCACCAACTTGGACAGAAATGCTACAAGTGATGCAGTTTTCAATATCAGAAATAAAAAATGGAACATAACAAAATCATTAAGTGATCTATAATTCATAGCAATATGATTTAATTTTTAACAGCAGATAGAATTAGAAATAGGATTCAACATATGGTGAATATAGAAATTTAAAATAAAATGAGAAATAGGATTGAATATGGCCAGCAGCCATGTCAACCTCCAACTCACAACTGGCAATCCAGTTGTGAAGCTAAGCAGGTGTGAGCCTGGTCAGTATGGAGACCTCCTGAGAAAGCTAAGGTTGCTGCTGGAAGTGGTGTTAGTGGGGCCAGTAGGTGGAGCTCACCTTGTGGACTGTGTGGGTCCTAATGCCCCATTATAGTGATGGGGACACTATACTGTAAAAAGGAGCTGTCCTTCAGATGTGATTTATGACTTTGAGTTTGAGAAATCTGCCAAGATGAATGGGCAAAAATTGTGCCAAGCTGATGTACAAAGTCGATAGAAACTTACCAAAAAGAGCACATGGGTTTAAGAATTCATACAAGTAATACCTTTATCATTTTTTTCTCGTTTGTCATTGCTGACATTTACTGTAACGTTTCTTACTGTTATCTCAGTCTTCAGTTCGAGAATTCAAAAGTTTTGAATGAAATATTAATTTAAAACAATATATGCATAATTTTGTAATTTCACAAAATGGAACACCATAGTAATAGTCTGAATAATTTTCCGGGCACTATATAGATGTAACTCAACAGATACACATATTAAGAATAATTATATAATACATTTTATGAGTTCTGTCCAACCACAGTTTTTGCACATTTTGCACATCTGCAAACATTTTGAGGAAGATTAATGCTGATTTTCAATTGCTAGTGTTTGATACCAATCAACCTACTGTATGTAATCAATTTATTCACCACCATTCTATTGTAGCATTTCAAGACATAACATAAAGGCATTTACAAGAAATGGATGTTTACTAAGGAAGCCAGGAGTTATTTCTCCTTTTGATCTAAATATGAAGCTGCAAAGGACCATGGTTTCAGACTGATGGCTGCCTGCTTGGTGAGACTCATGGCTTCATGCATGTCTGGTTCTGAAACATTAGAATACCAAACCTGCTCAGTGCTCCTTGGTCTCCTGATGGCATTTACTGCTTAAAAACGAATTTGTATATCAATTAATATTTCAGAGTAATAGGAAGAATGTTTCAGAGTAATAGGGAGTAATCTTTATTTTTCAGAGAACTACCATACATAATGTAATTATGCTATGCGAATAATGATGAAGAAAATGGATGAGGCACTTTGCAATGATTGAGTTTCAGCAGTGTTTCTTTCCTGTTTTAACAGTCACCCTGCCACTGATATCTGACAGCCTATAAGCCATCTCTGCTGCCATTTACATGGCAGAATGATGGTAATATGTACAGGATTTTTTTAAAATGTTGTTTTGTTTATTCCATAATGACTTTCTGAGTTCTTTATTATTGACTATGAAATGCAATGCATTTTTATTGCATTCTTAGTTTATAAAAAAAGTATTATTTATATTGATTACCTTGTATTTCACTCTGTATAATTCCTAGCAATATTTGTATTTGCATGAACAAATAATTATTCACATAATGCTGTTAATTTTTTATTTTCTAACTATTGTAGGGGTTTTGTCTCATACAAACATTTGAGTATGCATAGCTGGGGTCTATAATACACTAATTGTTTTGCAAGATACAATGTATTAGAAAAATAAGAAGCAGTAATTGGAGGATATTTTAAACTCCTCAGAAAGCTTTTGGGAAAATAACATTCATCACTAAACCTCATAATCTTCAGAAAAAATATCATTTTATAGTTTAGAATTTATCAAAAAAGAAATGTTATGATAACATCTAAGAACTTAATTACCTTAGAAATATTTTCTAGCATACTCCTCCACAAAACACACTATTATAATATAATGTATGATTACATTACCACTAGAGTGGTCAAACAAGCATACTTTTTCAGATGTATAATATTAATATTTTCAGCATAAACATCTTAATATTACTGTAAAGTATATATGTGTATAAGGGATACACATATCCTCAGAATTTGGGGATCATTAGTTTTTTTATAGATGTTTTTGCCCATCATATATCTCAAATAGCACCAAATTCTTAAATGTTGAGATAAAAAAAAAAACATTTTCAGGGCTGTCTTAAAATACATAAGCAAATCTAACAGAGGCTTAAAAATCAGAGTTTTTGAGCAGTGTCTCTGGCAATAGCAGTCCATTCCTTTACTTTTCACATCAGAGTAGTTTTGGGAACCATTCTGTTGGGATCTATGCAAATTCGGTGTGCTATAGGGCTTGTGCACACAGCCATGACAAAGCTTAGAGATTTGAAAGAATTTTAGATGGATTAGGTCAAAGAATTTTCATACTAGAGACAACCAAAGGTCAGAGAAAATTGCCTCACAAGAGAGTTCCTTAAGCAATCACTCACTTTGCTTTACTTGCTTGATGACATAAAAAGTCCAGAATTTCTCTGTTGAAAGACCACCTGTCATTTTGCATATTTGATTGCTCTGAAATGTGAGTGTATACTTACTTATATCTGTGGTTTGGAGAGTCCCTTGCTGGAGCACTACCTCATCTTAAATGGAGCTCTGCATGACTTAGAAGAAACATAAAAGTTACATTAATGTATCCAAATTGGTGAGATACAAACACTACATTCTGAGCTACAGGCAATTCGTTTTTTGCATATTTTTATTATTTCTCTACTCATTTAATGTGACTGCACTAAACAGAATAAGATGAGGACCAAGTACATATATATATATTTATATAGTTCAGGTGGGTAGCTGCGTCAGCATGCATAGGCTGCAAAGGAACAATAGGTTTATTCCATGCTGAAAACAGAAGAAAGAAAGCACAACGTTTCGGCTGTGGAGCCTTCTTCAAGTGTGTGAAAGACAGGGCAGTAAGCAAAGGTAATGTAGCGGGAGAACAAAGGCTGGGAGAGAGGAGGAGCAAGAGCGGGACCAGGGGACAGACAAAGTGGCCAATCAGGAAGTGTGAAGTCAGGAAATGTGAAGAGTGGTGTGAAATGAAACCTACAATGAATAGGGAGAATTTAGGGAGAATTTAGAAGAAAAATAGTCTGTCAGTGAGAGAATGGCAAAGGTGTGATCGTAGCTACAGGATAATTTTAGTTTAGGTAGTCTTTCTGATGTAGGAGTTAGGAAAACCATCTTTGAGAAGAGAGACGGAGAGATGAGTGTGATCATGGCAGTCAGAGGTGAAATGAGAAACAATGAGCTTGGAGAAATCTTTAATCTTCACAGCCCTAACATGTTCTCTGAAAAAGTTTAAAGATTCTGATAGATTGTCTGTCTAACAACATAAACACCACCCACTCCAGAATGTTCATGTCTTCAGACACAAGCTGCTCAAGGAGCACCAGATATCACCATCATCATATGACTGTGATGTTGGCCACGGCTGTGCTTGGATCATAAAATCTTTTGAATCTGACTATTTTTTTAGAGCAAAAATGACATTGAGTTTATGCAGTACTTCTCTCCAGATGGCCACCCAATTGTACTTCAAAACTGCAATGAACCATGCTATTACTTCTTGCACCCCTACATACTGTAAGCATTTCATTAAAAAAATACAAAGTACATATATATTTATAGTGTCACTGGAGGGGATATAACATGTTTTCTGCTGAAATAATGGTTTCGCCTTACAAAACATGCCCACATGGAGATTCTCAAAGTGATTCCAAATGACATTGGGACATTATAATAAAGTCAATTAGGTCAATAGAATAACATAGCAGCATTAATATTTATGCTATGGGAAATGATGATGGAGATGTATAATGCTGTTATAAAAATGTGCATTGCCTCAACAGCAGTAAAATAGGTATTAGGTCAATTGAAAACTTCCTCTGGGTATAAAAGCCCATGATTAAATGCTAACTAAGCTCTATAGTCTTAATAAATTAGATACTAGAAAATCAAAATCCACAAAGCTGTTTAAGAACAGATTAATCATTGTACAAAAACAGCCAGATGTACTTTAGTCTGTGTAGATAATTTTTTACCTAGGACAGTCAAATCTTAATTGTGGATCATTTCATAAAAACCTTTTCTGAAGGCATTTACCAGCACAGTTTTAAGAGATCAAGACTCCAGTCTAAATTTTGAAAACAGTTTTATCTTCAGTGGGATTATGATATTTTGTTAATATAATGCAATTTCAAAACACTATAATGTAATCTATATAAGAAATGTGATGCGATATATAAATACACTCTTTTGTATCTAATAAGGACATTTTGGACTAAATGGAATGGCTAGCATCACTTTCAAGCACTGTTGGTAATGAATGTAAAAATCAAAGCAACAAAGAGTCATCACACTCAAGGTGAAGTGATAATTAGGCTCAAGGTTAGGCACATTAAAAATATGCCTATAAACAGCACAGGTGCAATTGCACAGATTTTGAAAAAGAAAAGTACAGTATGTGTTTCTGCGATACTACATTTACCCAAGAAAAAAGTAAAATACTGAAGGAAACATAACATTTTCATATTTTAAATTGGTTCTGCAACAATTTCAGCATTTAAAATCAAATGCAGAATAGCCATCAGTGTCCAAAAGCATTGGGATCTTTTTCACTTTAGTAGGTTTCTCAGCACCAGAAAAAGATTTCAGGTCCAGTTCAATGTCTAACATTCATTTTCACATATTTTCAAGAAACTAATGTGTAACACTTGTGGCTTCAAAAGCCCCCTTGAAGGTAATTACAATAAGTGTCACATCAGCTCTTCACCTCATCACCTTGACCCTGGATGATAATTACTGACTTGAATTTAAATAAAATGGGTTTCCCATTTCCTTAATCCTGACTGATTAATGATGTTCAATATAGAAAACAAAACAAGGATTAAAAAGAAATTACAATAAAGTGGGGATTTCAAATGTGCAAGCTACAGCTGCAATTTGCAGTAGGGAGCACGGTATTTGTATTACACAATTCAAGTTCTTTTTATTAGACATGCTTCTCTCCTTCAAATATCTTTTTTATGTGAATCTTACAAAGGAATTTGTTCATTCATAGTGTTTGAAATGGAAATTAAATCTTTGCCCATTCTGATGATCAAGTGTAAATGACAAGTAACATGGTTAAAATAATAAATAATTTGAACAAATATTGATTAAGACAACATGTTATATCAATCCATTCTTAATAAACACTTTATCCTTAGAAGGTTGTAGTGAACCCACCAAGGAGGGACTTGGACTTGGCATAGAACACCAGTCCCTTGCAGGACTCACATATGTAGTCACTTCCACAATACAGTATATGGGGCACTTTATAGATTCCAATAAGCATCATATGTTTTGGGGACTTTTTTCATAAAAAGTTATGTATCAGGAAATCTTTAAGCACCATTTAAGATAAACACATGGGACTGGGCTCATCCATGCCACTCTGGGACCACCTGAGGACCACCAAGATTTTCAAGATGTTGCTGTTCTATGGCGAAACGGTGTTGCTCTGTCTGCTTGTTTCTTTTGCTGTTTTGAGTGGATTATGCTTAATGTGTTCACGTAGGGAAGATTGAATTGGCTAAACTTATGCATCAATGTTTTAGCATCGTGGTAACTGGAACTGTTTTTACCTTTACTCCTCCTTGTCCAGTCATTAGCAAACAAGAGAGAAGAGGTGGCCCTACTCATATAGTTGCAACGTGATTTCAGAGACGTGATGTGTTTTAGTGAAACCTGGCTCGATGAGGGCACATCTGACACAGTGGTGGAGCAGTGGGTGTTTTCCCTACACCAAGCAGGTCATAAAGGTCAATCATTAAAGATCAAAGGCAAAGGGACCTGATTTTTCATGAATAATCGAGGATGTATGGACATTAAACAGATATTTCAATAGTGTAAACAAGATCTTGAAACTTCAAGTATTGATTGCAGACCATTCTACCTAGAGTTTGCTTCTCTTATCTTGGTGGATATGTACATTCCACCTCATGCGTTGTCTGCAACAGATGCTCAGCTCTTTGCCAGACAAATTACAGAGGTGGAAAATATATACCCAGATTCGACAATTCTCATTTTGGGTGTTTTTAATTGTGTCAATCTTTGGAAAGTTCTTCCTGGATATAAACAACAAATTAAAATTGCTATCAAGGGGGGAGAAATCTTTAGATCAGTTCTACAGCTCTATCCAGGATCTCTACCATGCCATCACACATGTGCCCATCAGACACTCAGAATATAATTTAATCCTCTTTGTCCCCAGATATAGACAGAGGTTTAAAACAGTCAAACCTAGCATCAGAAAGGTGCAATCATGGTCACCATAATCAGAATGCCTGCTAAGAGACTATTTTGACATCACAGACTGGAATGTCTTCAAAGACTCTTGCTGTAATCTTGTTGAGCTGGCTGATACTGTAACTTCATAGATCATCTTCTGTGAAGCTGTATGTATTCCCTTTAGGAGAGTGGCTGTTTATAACAACAACAAACCCTGGTTCAGCAAAGAACAAATACAGCAAGATGGTGTGGCAGGGCCTGCAGCAGATTACAGACTATAAGGGCAAGGAAGTAGCTATTGATGATGATCAGGAGCTCCAAGACAAATTGAATAATTTCAATGGTAGAATTGAAGCACAGCACTGCCTTCAACTAGTATTTAAAATACCCCTGAATCCTCTTCTCTTCTTTTTATTACTTGTGAACATAAGGTTAGGAATCTCCTTCTAAAACAAAATTGCAGGAAAGCTGAAAACATGTGCAGATCAACTGGCACTAAAATATTTAATGTGTCATTGCAACAGTGTATTGTTGCTGCTTGTTTTAAGTCCACTAAAGAAATCAAATGAAACATGCTTAAATGATTACAGGCTGGTGGCTCTCACATCTCTCACATTAGCATACAAGACTAATAGATCTGTTTAGGATGCTCCTAGTGTGTACACATAGGTTTTGTTCATAGACTACAGCTTAGCCTTTAATACTATAGTCCTCCAGAGGCTCTTTCATAAGTTAATTGACATGGGTGTAAATAAATCTATGTATTTCTGGATTCTAGATTTTTTTATCGGGCAGGAAAAAGTTGGTCAAAGTATACTAGAAGTTCTCACAGCCACTGGTTACACATATGTTCCCCAAGACTGCTGTTTATTACCACCTCTGTATTCCTTGGACACTAATGACTGTGTATCTACTACCAAATCATAGAAATTATTCAAGTTTGCAAATGATACTACTCTGGCAGTTCTAATAACAAAATATTATGAATCTCTGCACAGGACGGCTTTCACTGCTTTGGTGAGTTGGTGCAGTCAAGACAATCTCCAGCTCAATGTACATAAAACCAAAGAGGTAATCTTAAGATGTGATAGGAATGAAGTACAACCACTTGTGATTGATGGTCAGACAGTGGACAGAGTAGCCATTATTGGCACAACAATCTTTTACAGGGCAACAATTGAGAGCATAGTAACTTTTTCTCTGATAGTCTAGAACTTAGCCTATCAGGAGAGGATACAGATGGAGAGTGGTCTACACTGCTTCTTAAATAATTGGCTATGACATGCCATCTGTTGCTTCCATATAATCAACATGTTTAAATTGAAAAACTGAAGATGATCTGTGACTGTTCTCACCCAGCTTTTCCCTTGGATCAACTCCTTTCTTTGGGAAGAAGGCTAAGATGTATCAAATCCAGAACAGAGAGGTTCTAAAAGAGCACCTACCCTGAAGCTATTCAGTCTCTCAACTCAACACTGTTGCTTAAAGTATTTATTGGTAAATTTGTGGATTCTGTCTCCACTGTAATGTTGCATTATATTTAATTTTGTACAGTATGTGTATGTTACTTATGAATTTTCTTTCTCTTCTTGTATCTGTCTTTTTTGTATCACTGTTAGTTATTTTGTGCACCACAAAATAATTCCTAATGACCCAAAGGGTTGTCTTGGTAATAAAGTTGACTTTGTCTTTGTCTTTTGTCTGACCTTTGCAGAAGAGATAGGGACAATAGTATAAACTAATCAATTCAACAAGTAATAGATTACGAAAAAGATGCTTTTGAAAAACATGATACTTGAAGCTCCCTATGAAAGCTCAACAATATACTCTTAAAATTATAAAAAAATATTAAATTGTTATATTATTAAATTGATCAATAACACAGGAAAGGGAGTTAAGAGCCTTAGCTCAATCAATAACCGACAGTTTGCAGCTATAAACGTTTTCACTGAGAGCAACATAAAACTGAATTCTTACATAAACATTGATAATAGTTTATCCCAGAATGGAATCCCACAGATCTTTGTAATGATCCAGTAGGAAATACAGGGCAATTTTGTAAGCCGAGCACCTGCACAGTTCTGCAAGGCTTTGCTTTTTGTTTTTCTAGTTCCTGGCAACTATTTTAAATTATTTTGCTAATTGAGCTGAAGTTTATGCCTCATGTCATGCTCAGAAACCACAAGATTTTGTTGTTTATAGGTGAGGAACAGCAAAAGTGAATTAAACAGTTTGATTAATCCACTTCCTTCTGACAACCTTAGCTAGTGTATTGTGTATAGTTAGTTAAGATAATTTGTACTCATGTTTCTATCAGACATGGAAATTACCCTCCGCTTTCACTACAGCATTTTGCAATATAATGCAACACATACATTGTGCCAGTAAACCCTATTTTCTGAATCACAAGAAGCAGAAGATGATAACAGTTTTGTTTGTCAAGATAAAATAAATAAGTTGTACAATGCATAAAAAGTAAACTTGCATATCATAGGACCAATGCAATGTACAGTATTTCTAAGATTAATCAACAAAATGATAGTATCAGTTTGTTATTAGATGAGTTTATAATTTTTGCAAGATGAAATTCAGTTTTCCCTAATGTGAAATATAAAGCATTTATCATTTGGAAGAAACATAGAGGCAAAAATAATAAAACTATCTCCAGTACAATACATTGCACAAAAAACAGTTATCTATCATAATATATACAGTAAGTATAAAGGGGAAATGATTAAATAAAAATAAATAAAAAGTCTGTGAAGACACTGATATAGCTGGATTATAAAAGAGGTGTTTTTCTGGGTAACCTTATAAAATAAAACATGTATGTATGCAGGTGTCAAGTCTAGATTGAAAAGTGAAAAGAAAAGGAAAATACAATGTTACAGATGTGGAGCTTAATTTCATTTAATTTATGTACTGTATGCATGAAACTCTTTTCATCTCTTAAAGTACTGTTGAAAGTGTTTTGTACTGCGGCAAACAATTAAATGGAAACTCTGTGTTTACTTTCTAGGGTACACTAATTCTTGGTTGTCCTCAAAGTAAATTTAAAGATCCTACCTTTCAGAGTGATACAATTAAAATTCATTGTGATAAAGTCACTAATCAGTTTTGCTGCCAGCACCATCTGCTTCCAATTAAATTAGCCTAATATATTATGAGCGGTGACTTATTTATAAATAAAGTCATGAAACACTGATGAACTAATTATAGGTGTTCAGCAGATGTGGTGAACATTGAATTCCAATTCCATGATTCATATTATGCAGTACGAATATCTGATTCCCTTTGATGCAGACTTAGAATTAACTGTTTTTGATTTTGTTTTGAAAAACTCTTCCAATTAACTTTTATATCAAATTATGTTAAACCTGATCCTGAAATTGTCTAGTTTTTCTGTCAACAGTTTTTCAAAGTCAGACTTCTACAGACACATTGTGGAACAAAACTAATTGCTGTCTGTGGTGGAAGCAATTCTATTCACAGCGAGATAAATTGGATCTCTAAACTGCTATTTCTATTGTGTTACCTCCATGTATCATGAGAATTATCCTGAGGTGCACAGTGGTCGGGCTACTTACTTATACAGTGAGCTTCAGCTTTATACTGAATCCATCATCCTAAAATCCAAAAAGTACTGCATTATACTAAAAACTGATTTAGAAATTTTAGTCTTTCACTGCCATCAAGTGGAAAGTAAGTGAACGTTTTCTTTCTCCAAAAAACAATCTTCTGTGTAGATGATAAGTAATATTCTTCCATTTTAATTGATTTGCAGAAAAGGACCAAAAAATGATATATCAAATGTGCAATTAATGCACACAGCACTTCAGGTTAGCATGTTTCCTAGAAACTGCATTGTGCATATGAGGCCTGAATTGTACACATGAGGTCTTAATATATTTTAACAGTATGAGAGTAACAGAAGTAGAATGAACAACTGTGTGGAATTTACTATGCTATTTATTATGATAATATTAGGAATATTAGTTCCTAAAAACTAAAACAAAGTGAATAAATAGAGGTTTCAGAATACACATCGGGATCATTCTAATCTCTGTTGCTTAATGTAGTATGAATAAGAGGTTACAGATGACATGAGCAAAGGTGCACACTTGAGCCATAATGCCAATCTTATCGTAGTGTATGCGGTATGAAGTAGACTGAGAGTATGAGATACCCACTGGTTGAGGTTTCATGGTAGGGTTATCCACCAGCTGGTACAAGTGTACATCTTCTTGGACAAGAGCATTTGCATCTTGTTCAAAGATGTCAGTGTCTGCAACAGGGATTCAAATATATAACCTCCCAGTCTGTTAACCTTCTTTCCATTTAGCGTTTGTGAACCCTAATCTCTATTATGCAATATAAAAAAATACATTATTATTAAAAATTAGGAGTCACTGAAAGAAGGATTTTATACAATAAAGGAGCTGTCTGTTATATCATATCTTCTTCTTCTTCTTCTTTTTCACAGCCTTAGTCCTAGACTGTCCTGGGGTCAGCTGCTTTGGTTGCTCTTCTCCATTTGTCTCTGTCGAGCACATCTTCCTCACTCACTTCACATACCTCCATATCTTTTCTCACACAATCTATCCATCTCTTTCTAGGCCTGCCTCTTCCTCTGTTACCTTCCACCTCAAATTCCATTACCCTCTTTGTTACTTCCTCAACGTCCCTCCTCATGATATGTCCATACCACCGTAACCTCGCCTCTCGCATCTTCTCAACCACATCCACCACCCTACATCGTCTACGGATTTCTTCATTTCTGATCTTATCCTTCATTGAAATCTGCAGAATCCATCTCAACATCCTCATTTCAGTTCTTCTCATCAAGTTCTCTTCCCTCTTTCCAACTGCCAAGCATTCAGCTCCATATAGTAGTACAGGTCTAATCACAGTCTTGTACATTTTGCACTTTAACTTTCTGGGAATTTTCCTGTCACAGATTATTCCAGTTATTTCTCTCCACTTGTTCCATCCAGCTTTCACTCTTTGTTTTACTGCCTCCAGTGTTTCTCCTCCCTTTACCAGTTTTGATCCAAGGTATTTAAAGTCATCAACTTGTTTCAGTTTTCCTCCATTTGTCTCCTCAACATTGGTCATAGTATCTCCTCTTCTCTCCATTACCATTATTTCAGATTTTTCTGCATCCATTTTCAGTCCACCCTTTTCCAGACTCCTCTGCCATTTGAACACTTTCTCCTGTAGTTCTACTTCTGAATCTGCCATCAGTGCCACATCATCAGCAAAGATGAGTTCCCAAGGTATATCATATCGTATTTCAATAATACACAATATTATTATTAGTGTGTTTACAGAATATTTTCAGAATTAAAACAAGAAACTCTGCATGGAGCCATGATTAAGCATATCATACACACTTAAGCCACAAAGAATGTATATATACTGTATGTACAGTATATATTACTGATTTTTATTTACGCACACTTCATTTTCTACCTGTGTTTTTTTGTTCTTATGTATTGGGTGGGAAATTATATTTTTCTCTATGAGTCTTCAGATCACTTATAGTTATCCCATTGCTAACAATATTTTTATTTTAATATAACATAAGTGGGCTTGAAAATGCATATTTTTACTGATATAATTATGACATTATTTGAGATATTGAAAATGCACATGCTTTAAATGCAATGTAATGTACTTGATGGAAGCCTCTCTATCACTTGCACACATTGTGAACAAGGCCACCATCACTGCCTTCATTTTAATAAGGGTAGCAGGCTCCTGGGTGTCATGGGTTCCATCAGTCCTTCCATTTTCTTCCAGGCTATCAGCGTCCAGCTCCATGTTCAGTAAGGCCTGGAAGTAGTTAGACGTGGTTAACCCTGCAGATTCTTCTATTGCTTCTGGTCACCCTGTTATCTCTCCCTCATTGACCTGAAACCTCCTGCTCCAATGTTCATGGTATACACACAGCCTCTATGTAGGATATGTCAATTAGTTCCTGCAGCTTTGATAAATCTGCACTGCAGAGGATGTCAGCATTCTGGGTCTAAAGCACACCGATCGGGGATTCAAGGTGTTCAACCAGCAATCACAGATGAACTCTCTCTGAATGCCTCCATCTAAAAAAGCTGATTATCCTGCAAACCACACACTGCAATGGCCTCATATAACATTATCATATACACAAGACAGTACTTATAAATAGTAGTGAGTGATATAAGAGTTACAGTGTATATGCAATACAAAACTATGTACAAGATTAAACAGATCAGTATTTTCATGCAAAATGAAAGCAAAAACCTGTTTATGTAATAGCCCACAACTGTGTGAGGGTTTTAATTTACTGTAACAAATATAAATTGGAACAGTAAATTGCAAAAGTTCAGGAATCAATCAAACATAGTAATTTGGTATTACACCAGAAATTTAAATTTCGGAAATTGTTTTGAAATTGTTAAAATACAATAGA
Source organism: Lepisosteus platostomus (assembly GCF_059453375.1). Lineage (NCBI taxonomy): Eukaryota > Metazoa > Chordata > Actinopteri > Semionotiformes > Lepisosteidae > Lepisosteus > Lepisosteus platostomus. The sequence continues at coordinate 33,467,943 of NC_142619.1, forward strand.
CGATTAAATGATTTGCTGTGGGATACAAATTGATGATAATTCACTCAAGGATTGAAAGGAGAAGAGTAAAAATACATTATATTTTCAGAGACAAGTATAGTAAATTTGAATGTACTATTGTGAACTGAACAATCAAACATGTTTGGAGTAATGGCTCAGCTCTCAAGACTTATAATGTGAATAAGAAAATTTTATACTCAAAAGATTCATTGTCCAAACATCCTCGATGAGTTAAACTTCTCACTGGAAAGGCGGAGCTGGGTTGGTCCGTGGTCAGACATCTTCAGTTAATTGATCTGTGCAGAGAGTGTCCTAGGAGGAGAGAAAAGAGAGAGCTTTTGCCTAGCTATGCTTAGGACAGCTCTGCAAGGAAGTCAGCATCTTGCTGAACTTCAGTCTTTAAAAGTCTATGCACAGTGATCTTGTTTGGGTCTGACTGCAAGTGGGTCGGTGGGAGACAAGATTTATTCTGGCTATAGCTTTCTACTGTGCTTAGATATTCAGGATGTCAAATAAAAAGAGTCAAACTGTCTTATGTCATTTATCAGGCTACAAAAGTGGGTTTGTTAACACAGGATTTCTTTCAAAAAGAATATCTGTATTTTACTGACTCACTCTCTCAGCCTGGCTGCTTAAAGAAAAGTTTAAGTCCTAACTCAGACTGCTTGCAGCCACATGGATGGAAAAGTCTGAAGGCTAGTTCAGTTGGAGAGAGGACAGAAGCAGTGAGTTAACCAATGAAAAATTAGTTGGGTGCTAGCTTTTAAGGTGCGACATTACAGCCTGTCATTGTTTTAGGGCATTATCGGTTGTACTCCTGGTACTGTAATTGGTGGATATTCCTTTGGGTGATGAACATTGTCTACTGACTAATTGTTTTGAGGAGAAATAAACTACTGTAGCTAGACTCAATGGTGCCTGTCTGTGCTGCATATCGTTAGAGAGAGTTTTATGATGTCCTGGTCTGTAGACAACTTTTGAAACCTTTTCAAATAGGGCCTCTTCTTAGCTGCATTACTTTTGCAGCTGCTTTTACACAAATACAGATTAATAGTTATCTTTATAACACTTAATTCTAAGTGAAGTAATATGCCTTGCCACTACAACAGAAATGTAAAAAATTGATTTGTTATGCAAATGTCTCAGACAGGTGACCCTTAAAAAAATTAAGAAACTACTTTTACTTTGTGCTGACTATACTACATAGCAATTATAAAAGGTGCTATGACCCTTGTTCCCTTGCCACACAGGTTCCTTCATCACCCGGCTCACCAGTACACAAACAGACCATAAAAGACAGTATTGCTTAAGTGCCTTTTGTATTCTCTAGTGCTTACAACGCCCTGTTGACCCAACATCAAGAGCCCCTGCCACAGAACTCTCTCCAAAGGGCACACATTCTAGCAAACCTGTTTGTCTCAGAGTCCAGTTTTGGGTTAGATGGGGGAGAAAAATTATGCTGTTTTTTCTTTCTCTGGTCTCAATCTCTGGTGTTTGAGTCCTCTCCTTGGTCCCGCCACTGCAGTCTGTCTAAATCCTTCCTTTTTCCGAGTTTTATGACTGAAGCTTTTTCATGTCTTTTTCAGATGGCCAGTACCACTACTTGGGATTTACTATCATCTCAGTCAGGGGCAGGTGTGTCCAGTTTATAACAAGAGGTAGCTTGGCAAACAATATGGGTTGTTTCAGAACTGTCAGGATGCAGACCTCCAGGTGTCAAGTCCCAGAAGCAAGGCCAACGTATATTTGACCTAAGTACAAATTACCAAAAGATCAAACACTAACCAGCTAACCAATGTTTTTGAATGAGCCGCAGGCTGCCCTTGTTACTCCAGTTTTATCCCTGCTATACAGTATGTTTAGTAGTTTGATCCTTTGATCAAAACTAAAAGATGACTGTAAGAGAAGTTTAAATTTAATTAAATTGAAAAACCTTTCTTAAAACAGCTCAAAGATGAAGATACTTTTCTTAACAAGCATGTTGTTCTTTCAGTTCTGTGCTGCACCTACATACTGTGTTTTTTTAAATAAAAAAGGCCAAGATCTCACACCTACTGCCTCCGAGGAACTCATTATTATAGTCCACCATAGACAGACAATGTTTTGACTGACCTCTCATGACAAAATGCGTAATTAATCACTTTGGTCCAGAAAACCTATATAATAACAAAGCTCCAAGTGTCATATCATATAAAGGGTTACACCACATATTTTACATTTTATACATTCCTTGAGCTTTAATTATTGGAATATAATTTCTTTGTAATATAATTTGTCTTAAAGAAGTCACCATTTGAGCACATATTCACATCACAAATGCACTTTGGTAGTGGAAAATTAGAAAAACCTTAACAAAACTGATTTCTTTAATTTGTGGTGATTGTTTTGAAATGAATTGATTAGATATTTAATTTTATAATGAAAACAGCAAATTAAGCAGGCATTAAAGGAAAAATATAATGCTTTATCCAATTTCACTTACCTATTTACAGTATGTGGGTTGGGATTGTACTGAAGCAGTTTTAGTGAAACACTTTGTTCAAGGCTAAAACTGCCATGCCCCACTCACATTTGAACCAGCAACATTTGGGTTATGAGTGCATGACCTCAAACACTACTTCATACTGTTGTTCAATGTCTAGGTATGTTCTGTTAAATTTGATATGATATTATGAAAAAGACACTGTACAGTAGTTTATTTTATGCATTTCAGTAGCACAACTGGAAATTGTAGCTATCACTCTTTGTGTTTAATTGCCAAGAGTCTTTTGTCTGCAGCTGTTTATGCTGCACATGCAGAAAGGCCTATTGTAAATACTAATAATATATATTATTAATATGATATTATATATTTTTTCCATTATAACTTACTGTATATAAACATATACACAGATGCTCCTTTACACTTTGAATCAGAAATGTCCTTAAAAGGAAGTTGTCATGCAGGACATACATTAAAATTAATATACTGTTTCAGCTTCTCATACAAAAAGGAAATATACAGTATCACGTTTTACTCTAACTATCCTTTTTATTAAATCAAGTAAGAATTTAAACAGTGCGTTAGCTTCGGCACACATAGATATGCATTTTCATAAGCTTACAGTGTCTTTTCAGGCCAAATATAAGTAAGTCTGTTGCAGCTTTTGTTCTTCTTTGTCTGCCTGTACTCTTGGGGTAGCTACTGCTACTCTACTGAATGCCATCTGTTTCACTTTCAATGCTGAGAATCCATCAACACAGTGTTTTCACTTGTTTCATTTATTCTTCAACACAAAACACTTGGTGCCTTCCAAGATGCTGTCCCAGAGTTTTTCCTTAAGGATTCAATCAGAAAGAGCAAATATTAATTTAATTACAAAATGCATAGCTTGTTTTGTGACAAAGTTATGCAAGGTTACTGAAGGTTTCAGATAGAAGTGAATGAAACACTAATGAGCAGAAGACAGAAAATATGCTTTGTGTTCCTACTGGATATTGTCCATAGGTAAATGAGACTTAGTTGTTATGCTAATCATTCAATTAATATTTGCATATGATTAGTAAACTATACTATTGCCAACAAACATTAATTACTCATGGAAAAGTTATTGAATTTAGCAATGAATACTAACAATCTGCCAAGAGTTATTTTTGAATTAGAATTCCTTTAATCTCTGATAGGCTGCAATACACAATAGGGAAACACATCACAAAGTTATATCTGTTCGGCTCGTTATGTATAAATTACCTTTTGTTATGGGCTGACCTAACATATCAGACAGTGAGGGCTTCTAAAGAAAAACAAATCCTTTGTTCAGTGTGTTACTGGTGTATTCTAATGGGTAGCAGAATGGAAAACCTGTTTATGACTTAACGATGAATTTTAATTTAAGGCTGGAAAAGAATTCCAATTAGAAAGTTTTCTGAACACATTGATTTTAGTCTCCAATTAAAATGATTTGCTTACTTAACACTCTCCCAATTAACTCGACATTCTAAATACTGTGTGCCTCAACATTTATATAAATACATCAAGTTTTAAAAAACAGAGGCAAAATACTACATTAATAGGGATTAGTTTAGTAATTATAAAATGTATTTTTCGGCAGAGAATAGTGGTAGCATTAACGTCTTACTATGGCCTGATATAGATAGATTTTTATTTTATTTTGTAGCATGAAACCTTAATACTGCATAAAATAAAGCTATAGAACATTGTCAATGTGTTCAAGCTATCATTCTCAAAATTGATAATGTACTTATTTTAAAGAAAGTATTCAGTATAATATAATAGCTAACTGCTCCTATTGAAGTTGAAAAGGACTAAGATTTTGACTGTAGGACCAAACAGGGTACCTTTTTGGGGGTACTCAAGAAGAATGTCATTCATCATGTATTAAGAAATCTATTCAGAAGGACATGCTGTAGTTGAGACTTTCAAAAATTTCTTCCCCTAACCCTAGTATCTGGCATGTGTACTAGTTTTAATGAAAGCGTTCTTTCATGACCCATTGCAGACGACACAATCTGGGGAAGAGTGAGGAAAACACGTGGGGAAAAGTATGGGGGAGTTCGGAATGAAAACGGGGGGGGTGTCCAAGGTGCGCAGGTGTTCTGGGGGGTGAATCCAAGGCAAACAGTCCAAAAGGGAGTCCAAAGGGAAATCCAAGATGAGGCATATGTCCAGAGCCTGGCAGTCCATGCAAGATGAAGACAAACAGGATTAAAAACTGGAACAGGATCCGGTGGAGGGTCGGGGGGACCGGGACTGGGCACTACAGGTCCCGGACTCGCCTGGTACAGGAACCAATGCAGAGCCCGGAACAGTGTGAGCATCTGGCTTATAAGGTGGGCTGAATAAGACTGGAACAGGGAGCAGATGCACAAAATCAACTCAGAAGTGAAAGAGCCGTATTTACAATACTAGTGTCACAATTGTAGTCCCTCCCCCTAAAGCGTGACACTAGTATTGTAAATGTAATATAATAAATCACTTCCTTAAAAAATATGGGGAATAAATGATAAACAAGTCTTTGTAACAGGGCTTAAGTAGGCTTTATTGAAGGCATGTGGCAGGTTTTAAAAAATATTTTAAAAATAGAACATATGTCCATATTTATAGGGATTTCACTACTCAAAATGAAGACTCGTGTACTGTATGTAGCAAAAGATCAGAAGTACAACCTATTCATGATGTCATCCAAATATTGATCCATTATTAATCTGAAAAGGCTGGAGGTGCAAAAAAACAAAGAAATCTCCCAGTGTCAGGGGAAAAGCATGCAGGCAAACTCATGAGCATCTGTGACTCATGGAAATATGCATTAGTTTAGAATAGAAGGCAGATACAGGATTCATTCAAATATTTTCATTTGTATTTAAAAATAAAAAGTACTGATCAGAAATGCATTAATTTCACAGCTTCATTGTCATACTAATTGTTTAGTATATTTATTTCATTTGTATTACTATTTTTCTCAAATTGTAGTTCCTGTTAGCGGAAGATATAAAATACAATTATAAAACTGTTGCTTAAAAAATGCAGTAAAACACTAAAAACAGCAGCTAAACAATACTGTAAAAATATAAATAGGGCTGATTTGTATTCTCCCGCTGCAGTTACGGCATTCATGCAAATAAATGGGAAAAAACATATCTCCTTTGCAGTTAGTATACAGGTCATAGGTTGAATGCATTTTGAAATAAATTTCAATGCTTAAACCCACAACTTTTTTCCTATTCATTAGAAGTGACTTGGGGTTGACACAACTGGAAAGAATGTGTGATGTAGCTTTGTTATCATCATACTTTGATAGTAACTGTGGGGCAAGTGGAGTCCCAGAGCTATTTTGCATCTTAAAGGGCATCACTACTAGGAGCCCAGCATCAGATCAGAAACCTCATCTCCTGTGTCAGTGAGGGCAAACAGCTATGATTGACATGAACTGGTTTATTTTTAATATCATTTTTGCTATCCTATTTTTTTTAAAATGCTTATGTGTGTCACTTAGCAATTTATGATGTGCAAAGAAGATCTTTGAATCAAACATTCAACAGTCATTGTTCAATGAAAATAAAATACTGAGCACTGATGAATATTTCAGAGGTGGCTTGAAAAGAGGACGTTTCCTTTTCAATATACCTTTGTCAGTTCACAGATCAAAGGTGTCACAGCAGGGAGGATAAATAGTACACATATTTTTAATGTCAAGTGAATAGGATATTTCTGAATTGCATTTTAATATTGCATTTTTAAATAATATGCACTAGTACATCAGTACTGAAAAAGCAGACCCTTAAAAAACACAAATGTGATTCTATGTCTATGTCCACTAAAAAAGTGACATTATAAGTATATAAAAAAAAACTTTGAAGGGATTTTAATACCTTCCTGGGCTATGAAAGATTTACATCAAATGACAATATAATGGGCTGAATTTGGGTAAGTACAGCCATTTTTCAGAATCATGGTTCTTAGTCAGGAATCACCAGACAGCTCAAAATGGACAACAGGGTACAATTTTCCTCATGCAATGATCTTGGTGCAAAGTTTCCATAAAGATAGCTTTGGTCGTGCTCATTTTTTTATTATTTTTGCAAAGTTACGGATACTGCCACAGTTGATTGCATTTGGCTTGAAAGCAACACAAGCTGGTACGATCCTGTGTTTTCGAGAGACTTGACTTCCACAATGACAGCTTTCATAATAGGAGTGAAGTTCTAGAAAATTCATGCGTGCCTCAGTAAACTGAGTTTCTAACACAGACTTCAAAATGAAACTTTAAGCTATCAGTCTAAATACTCCAGTAAACTTCTGAATATTTCCTCTTAGAAATTCTAGCCATTCTTCTACTAAATCATTTAACAATAACACTAATCCTAAGTCTAACCTGATGTAGTGGGTCGAATTAATTTTCTTCTATCAATCAGTGTACCAAGGACTACTTGCATATTTGTACTTCTAATTATGGATGTTTGGTATTTAACACTTTGATTTAATTTGATTTTTTCACTAAATAGTATAATCACATATAAAGTCCCTCTCTCAGTCTTATTATGGGTTTTAATTAGGTTACTTATTGAACTTACATCTGCTCATAGAAAGTCCTTATTAATAACAATTTAAATGAACTACAACTACTCTATTATACTACACAGTATACTGTATATAAGAGACACAGTGGTGCAGCGCTGGGGTGCTGGGTTCAGTTCCAAACCTGGAAAGTCCAGATCTGTATGGTGTTTGTACTGTATATTCTCCCCCTGGCTCCAGCTCCCCCCTGAACCTGAACAGGAAGAAGCAGTTAGAAAATGGATGAATTTATGAATAATGATGGAACCTCTTATCTCGACTACACACTATAATACAAACCAAAAATAAAAACTGACCTACAGCCATTTGGTGTCTTTCATCAAAATTATTTCAGAATTTACAGCTGTTATCTATGCAGTCTGCCACATTGCAAGTTCACATATGTTTATTTATGTCTTTTAAAAAGTTTGAAGATGATAAATGGGTATGAAAGAAATTGGAGAATGGTAATTATTTCTGTTTTAATTTTATTATTTCATATTATTGAGATAACCGTCCCATCCAGGGTGTATCCTGCCTTGTGCCTGTTGCATGTCAGGATAGGCTGCTGTTCCCCTGTGACCCTGAATTAAATGAAATTGGTGCAACATAGCAGTAATGTGAGTTGGCCTTAGGAGATATCTTGAGTTATCCCTTGTATGGGCATCCAGCTGAGTGTCCCAATACCAAAACATAAATAAAATAAATAAATATATATTTTCTTGGTATAACTCATCCAAGAATATGTTAATTTTGTATATGTATATCTCCAACCGGCTCTGTCCTCCTGAATTATAATTCATTATTCTCTAGGCTACACAAAAATAGAACTGTTAATCCCATATTGCTCTCCAGTCTTTAAATTAATGTGCTTAGATTTTTTTTAATTTGCCATTTGTACAAGCCATTACTGTGACTATGAAAATCAGTCTAAAGTATTTTCTTTTAAAAAAATGAATTGAACATTGCATGTAAAATAGTACCTTTTTAACACTTTTGAGCTGTACACATATTCAGTAAGCAACGTATATCTAGCTCGACTCCTAAGGAAAAGAAATGTAATAAAATTGTTATTGTATTATATAAAAATCTATGACTTCAAAATAAATACAAAATAAATAATTTCCTCTATCAGGAAAAACTCCTCATTAGAATTTAAAAAATATTTTGTTTTCCTAAAGTTCATTCCTTTTGGAATTCCAATTTTTGTGGTTACTAGTCATGGCTGTTTTAGTAAAAAGTAATCTCATTCATTGTGTGGTGCAGCTTATTCTGTATGTTATTTAACTATACATAAAATTGTCAGTACTAGGTGATATCTTTTTTGATCTGTTAAATTGATTTTGAACTCCATATTTCCTGAGGCTTAACTTACAAACACTGGGGCAAGATATACGGTAGAATAGGGTAAGAAAAGTGTGCTTTTGGAACTGAGTCTATAAAGGTGATTTGTGTACGTATAAGAGGGACATTCTGTAGTTCAAGTGTTCTAATCAAGCCATGACAAAACCACTGCTCAGTGAGATAGAGAGGTACTGGGAATGTTGGTTGCAAGATTGTTGCAAATGTTGAGTCTAGTACTAAGGCTTTCAAAGTCCATCCATCCACTATCAGTAGACCCCAGCTGTGCTTCCAACTGCAAATAGTTGTTACCCACACAGAGCCAGACAGACAGATATGTGTATGTCAACACACCTGCAGGACACTCAAGAGTCAGAGGGACCATCCTTGAAAGAAAAGGTATTTTCAACTGCTACACTCCTAAGGTAAAATTCAGGAGAGATCCATCTCAGAGAATCCAGAAACAGACGATTTTTTTTTTCTCCCTGCAGAGACAGCATCAAGAAAAAGAAAGTAATACACAAAAAATTAAAATATAGTTTACTTTATGTAGCACTGTGGCAGGTTTGGTATGACAAGTGGGAATTTCAGGAAAATAATTCTCTCTAAACACAAACAGGTTTTTAAAATATTGGTGTAGCTGCTCCTTCAAAAGAAAGATGATCTACTTTTAATCTTTAGAATCTATCACAGTAATTTAAATCACAACCTGACATTTTCCATTAAAGTCTCCATTAAATAAATGCATGCTAAAAAGAATTTATCCAACAAGGGATGAACTTATTATTTTGTCAGACTATTCAGAAATACATGCATTTGACACCTTCTTTAAATCAATAGGCAGAGAAACAGCCTTATTACAGTTACTGTTACAAATAGAATACATTAACAGTTAATTGTGACAAAAACATTAAAAAACTATAAGTTAATAACTAACTTATGAACCATAGTAACCAAACTTATTTTAAACAAGAGAAAAGGGAAAAATGCATACTAGTTTATTAAGTATTGAATGGCTGTAATTGTTTGATCTGTTTAATAAATAATAAATAAAGCCTAATTTATTTTAAGATCCAATATGTTTTCTTATGCCTCACTGTTGTTCATGCCCAATGGTTGTAAGTTACTATGTTTTCTCTACATAACATTCTATACATGAAAATAAATTTAATGCACATTATAAAAATACAAGAGTTTTCAAAAATACTGTCATGCTATGTTTGATTTCCCAGTGTGTAATGTATAATAACAATTTAGCAAGTGATAGAAGGACTACTCACCACAATTAAATCATCTAGCATAGGTATTGCACTATGTGACATTACAAGATCAGACAGTATCATTACTGTACGAAATATTTTATGAAACCACCAACATTCAGGATAATATAGAAAGTACTGAAGAAACAGATTTAGATCAGCACATCCACAGTAATATGAACAGTACCATGTCAAACATTTAAGGACATGCTAAATAAAAATAAGTAAATGGAGCTACATACTGTATCTACTGTTTTAATAATTACTGCATGCTCCAATATTTTTAGTTTTGTGAATTTACAAAAGAATCAGAATGAGATGAGGAAAAAATCTTTCACCTTTTTGATGGTGTTTTGTAAAAAAAAAAACATACATTTTCCACTAGAAAAGGGCTTAAAATACTGCAATAACATCATATTGACTCATCATTCTGCTATAGGTGTGCTGCTTGTTCTATGTGTTTTGCATGCATTTTTTTTTAAAGACAAGTAAAAAGGATGTGTTTGGGATGTATGTATCTGTGAACAAATTATGTGCTAGTAGTGTGCATGATGATCAACCTCTAAAAAAAACAAATTCCATTCTGCTCAGTATTATTCAGTTTATTTATAATGCCTTTCACCTTATTTATGTTATATTCAATGACAAACAGCATCTGAACGTTGATTTGTTCAGCTGAAAAATACTTTATCATTAAATATTTATACAATACAACAGTATGTAAACTCTAGAGCATTGTTTTAGATTTGTTTCATTGTGCCAGATAAAGCACCATCAAAGAGCATAAGGTAAGCAAAGCACAGATCCTACTATGTATACCAAAATCAGTGACCCATGTGAGTCGCACATGAAAGAAGCTTTGTTGTTAAAACTATGGAGCATTACACCATATTCAGTATGTTTTCATTCATACAAAAAATGACACAGACATTAAGAATGATTTAAAAAAACATGTCTTTCTGCAGTCCTTTGCTTATGAAAGAATGGCCATTGGTGTCATACTAAGGATTAGAGTGTAAATTTTAGAAAAGGTGTAGAATAACTAATACCATTCTCTTTATCTCTTTATCTGTACCTTTATACAACATTATTCCTGAGATTATTTAAAATCTCCTTGGTCTTCATAGCAAATTATTGTTTGAAATTCACTACCTGACTCTGTGTCCATACAACAGACATGTGTATTTTTCATATCAGTCATATCAACCACTATTATTTAAGTTAGAGAGAGCTTGGTTCAACTCCCCCTAATTGTGTGGCTCAGTAAGGTAATAGCCATAGCAAAAGGTTTAAATACAAAATATTGAGTCAATTCCAAAAAAATGTTCATATCTCCTCAAAACTGTGACATCTGGGGAAAAAAGAATAAACAAAAACACAAAGGAAAACATAAATATCTTCTACATCAAAGCTTTTTTTTACCATAAAAATACAAAATCAGCAGACCATCATGAAACAGTCACAAAAGATAGTGCTCACTCACAAAAGGATCATGCTTACAGAACACAAATATAACTGTAGCTCACATAGCACAGTACTTACAAACTCTCTGTCTCCTAAATGTGTTGACACTGTGCTTTTCAATACAGGTACAAAATAGCCTATATACTCAATCATAGAAATGGCATCCAATTTACTTACCATTTCTTCTGAAGTGGAAACTAGAACTACTGGCATTTTCACTTGGCCATCTGTTACACTTTTTGGTTTAGTTTACATCAGAAAGTAATTTCTAGATTAATAAATACGAGAAGAGAAAATGCATTTTGAGAAATGTGGTGATTTGCTCAGATTGCTTATCATATAAATTGAATGAAAACAATAACTGCTGTGACTCAAAAACCATGGGTACTATTTTCAAAATACAGATAGAGCAACGGGGATTTGAGCACCTAAGTGTTCTGAATATACTGCACATAAATCTGTGAAAAATAAATAGGTGGTGTGGCAGCTCCCTCTGCTGTTAAGTAATGGATAAAAGCCATCGGCTTTACTATTGAAAACTAATGGTATATAATCTTAGGAAGGCATAAATACTGTATCACAATATCACCCTTAATATCATATTGTTTATCTCCCCACGAAAAATGACATTTGCATTTAAAATCTACTTCAATTACAATTTTTGTTCATTTTTACCCTAGTGATTAAATGAGATTAATTTGCAGAGGACACATAGATCAGTTAGTTTAGTCACCAAACCATAATTATAAACAATATTTAAGTGAAAAGAATTGAACAGATGTAGCTGTTTATTACCCTAACTAAAACAACACAAAAGACATTAATAGCGCATTAACTTTAATCTGTAATAGTGTAAATTACATTATTTCCCCTCCTTTTATTTTTTTGTTTATTTTACATCTTTTGTACATTGAGAATATCAAATTACACGTGAGAAGTCAATTCCAGCACTGAGAATGCTATGATCAATCATAATCTGTTATCCAATCATAATCCAAAAATAACAAATGACAGATTACACAGATTACAGTAACAGACTACAAATAATCCCTAAAATGTATAACATGGAAGCAACACAATGGGGAAGCACAGTATATCAGTAATATAGGAACAACTAATAGGTTTATCCCACGCTGAAAAGAAAGAAAACAACTTTTCGGCTGTGGAGCCTTCTTTAGGTGTGAGAAAGACAGGGCAGTAAGCAAAGGTAATGTAGTATAGGAGAACAAAAACTGGGAGAGAGGAGGAGCAGGAGGTGGGAGCAGGGGACAGACATAGTGGCCAATCAGGTAGTGTGAAGTCAGAATAGGTGAAGAGAGGTGTGAAATGAAACCTACAATGAATAGAGAGAATTTAGAAGAAAATTAGTCTGTTGTTGAGAGAAGGGGAAAGGTGTGATCGTAGCTGCAGGATAATTCTTGTGCAACAAATTTACAAATTTATAACCAGGAAAAAGACACAAAATTGAAGAACTGGAGCACTGGAATTTTATTGAAAAGACGTAGTAAATTCGTTATGCTTTTTAATAATAATAATTGCTTACATTTATATAGTGCTTTTCTGGACACTCCACTCAAAGCGATTTACAGGTAATGGGGACCCCCTTCTATCACCACCAATGTGCAGCATCCACCTGGATGATGCGACGGCAGCCATAATGTGCCAGAACACTCACCACACATCAGGTCTGAGAGGGGAGGAGAGCATAGTAATGAAGCCAATTAATAGATGGGGATTATTAGGAGGCCAGCATTGGTAAGGGCCAATGGGAAATTTGCCAGGACACTGGGGTTACACCCCCTACTCTTTTTGAGAAATGCCCCATGATTTTTAATGACCACAGAGAACTCAGTTTTACATCTCATCAAAAGGACGGCACCTGTTTAGAGTATAACATCCCCGTCACTATACTGGGGCATTAGGACCCACATGGACTGCAGTGTGAGCACCCCTGCTGCCGCCACTAACACCTCTTCCAGCAGCAACCTTAGTTTTTCCCAGGAGGTCTCCCATCCAGGTACTGACCAGGAAAGAAAACACAACGTGTCGGCCGTGGAGCCTTCTTCAGATGTGAGCTGAAGGACATACTGTATGGCTGCTTATGAGGACTGAGTTCATTCCTAGCAATACTTTGCTTTGTATATTATTTAATTAGATTTTAAGAAGTCCATCTTTGTGAATTTAAATTTTCTGACAATTTATTCTTGGACAAGAATGAAAAAGAATATGGAATATACAGTAATGTACCTGTAATAACCTTTATAATGCCCAGGCAAAAGGTCTACTATACGGAGCTTCAAAATAAACATGTAATTTATACCTGCAACAAATTTGCAAATTTATAACCAGGAAAAAGATAAAGAATTGAAGAACTGGAGAACTGGAATTTAATTGAAAAGACGTAGTAAATTCGTTATGCTTTTTAGCATTTTTCATCAATAGTACTTTCCTGTGAAAGGCACAGCCTAACAGAAGCCTAGTAGTCTGTGGCCACAGTCTGATACAAACTGTATCTGTGACACTTGGCTTGCATAATGATGCAAATCATGTCTTGTGAGATTCTATGTCATTCCTTTCATAAAGCAATTTCTCTTTTGCCTGGTTTCTGAAACCCAGTTATCAGAATTCATCCCAGATCATCCTACAAATGTTCATTGGTACTCAAGTCTAGTGAACAGGGCATCCCCACCATAGCTGCCACATTCTTGCAACATCTTGCAAGAAAAACATTGAACACGAGCAGCAGAAGGGAATGCTGCTCAGAATCAGCCCTCAGAAAGTGAGGTCCTCAGACTTGAGCAATGTAGTGCAGTGCAGTCAGGTTGCCATGTACCATGTACCATGCCATGTTGCTCCATTGTACACAATAATTATTGCATTGCACATCTGTGCCCCACTCGCAGATGTCCATCTGGGTGGTCTACATGAAATCTTACAGTAACTCACTGCTAAAGAGGGCTTGGTTCCACTGTTCACTGTAGCTGAGAAAAATTAGTCTGGTATACGGATGCCATAAAGTCAATGCTATCATGAACAAGCAAGGCATATGGGTTCCTTTGTGATTTCCTGTTTTGATTTTCACCAGTGTTGACATTCATCAGCCTATGTCACCTGCAGTTTCTACAGTATGTCAGCACATAATATTTAATTCACATTCTCATCTCCAAACTCTTAAAAGCAAGCATTTTGAAAAAGATCACAGAACAGTCATAATTTTCCAGAATCAACGGAATTAAACAGCTCAGTTTAACTTAATTAAACAATTAAGCCCAAATATAAAAGTGGAATTATTTTGATTATTATGAAATCTTATCTTCATTGAACAGAAAAAAATAATTAACCATATTTTCTAACATTTAGGTGCCTAAATCACCACCGCTTCCTTTGGTAATGTATCAGGTGTATTGGTTAAGGAATGCCAAAACCTATTTTAAGATTTTTACTGTAAGACAGTCTAAGAAGTGGTTGCTAAACTTGGACTCCTGCATTGTGTTTTGGTGTGATGTGCCATGGAACACAGCAGCTAAAAATTATTCACAATACTACTGAAACTTAATTTTGTGAATCATGACCATTTCCATTTCGGGATTAAAACAGGGTTTTTCTTTAAAGTCATTAATAGACCGTTTATATACAGTACCCATTGCAAATAAAATGCACTGATAAATGGAAAATAATGTGAGGTACTATGGCTATTTTAAATTCACATAAAAAACAGACCATATTCATTAATTCCAAATGTGATGTTTCCTTCGCTGCATTCTGACAAGCACTGCAACAATCTGAATGTTTTCAGCATGCATCCTAATAATACATACTGTAAAATAATCCGGACAACTCTTGTTCTTAATTCAGGTTAAATTTCAAATAATATAATAAGATACTTAAAAGAAAATCAGGCCTCTAATTTCAGAGTTTACAATGTGTCCATAGTAATTGAAAAATACAATTAACGCCCTCAGTTGTAGTGACGGAGCATTTCAAAATATAGCTCAAGAAAACATTATAAAGAAAAGTTAAGATGAAGCCAAATATTATTAGTAAATTATTATAGTATAAACAAAGAGTTTTATATCAGGAACAACCCATTTGACATACAGATGCAGCCATTCAAAATGGGTGAGGTATTTCGCGGCATACCCCGGTGGGCGTGTCGCGGTATCACGAGGTATCACGCATTTCACGTGTGTCACGTGACTAACTATCCGGCGTCGCCTTGTAAAACCGCCAGGGGGAGCTTAACCTCTCATGTACAGCATTTGAGCCTTTAATTTTGAACTGTGTATTACAGCATGTTAATCATCAGTCATTAAAATGTTGGTATATTTTATGAAAGCAAGATTGCTCAGTTGGACAAAAGTACACAACCTACCTTTATCAGAAATATTTATGCATCAAAGCCTTTACTGAAGATATTACTAATAGTATTAATAATGGATGACTTTGGACAAGCTGTATACTCAAAGTATAATTTCTTTAGCACATTTGTACAAGCACTTGGAATCTGTCCAAGCCGTACTTTGTCAGGCATTTTGTTTTACTTCAACGGGCATAAAAACTTCCTTGCTTTTAACAGGGCGTTTCATAATTTCTAGCTACGAAAATGATTTAAAATGCGACACCTATCATTCAACTAGAGCTTAAAATATCACAAGGAAAAATACACACCGGTATTCCATTTCTCCCTAAACATTGTTAGCTTCGAAGTCTTTAACTAACGTGATACCGGAGTCAACAAGCATACTTTTAGAATTTGATTAAAAGGGAATATAATATGGAATCGCGTATCTAAAGAATTTAATAACGGTATGATTATATCCGTGTACTGCGGCAGGGCTGTGTAGGGCTGTTTCGCCTGCCTGATCATGTGAGCTGTCTTGTAGCCTACTGGTCTAGGTGCGTGACTACCAGCTGGCAGGTTGTGTGTTCGAATCCAGCTGGTGCTGGACTTTTCATTTTTATTTATTTATTTTTTAATCACGTAACATAAACATATTACCGTATGCAAACTGTACTGTATACAGTATGTATATGTATATTTAATGTCTTAACTGTGCCCGTTTAATTGAATTTAAAAAAATTATTTAACACGAACATTAAGCTGTTTACATCTTCCGCCTGAGAACAGTCACCCGTTGCTACCCAACGCAGAATGGTGATTGGCTGACACTATCTGACACCCCTCTGATTGGAGAAAAAAGACGTGCTGGTTTGCTATACATACTGTACCAGGAAGAGGATTTCTTTCTATTCAAAACGTGTATTTTAAAAGTTTAAGAAGTAAAAACCTTACAGCGTACACAGATTTCTAAACTGATCAGGATCGTTATCTTTGTCTTATGCATAATAATGTTCACCGCTCTGTCCAGCAAATTAATAATAAACTTTATTTTATATAGCGTTTTAAACGAATAAGTAATTAGATTGCTCATAAACCTAATCACTTGCTTTTTCTTTTTATTTAGGCTCAGATTTCAACTATAGATCGTATTATTAATAACCATAATAACAACCAACCAACAAAAACAACCATATAAACATAATGGTGGTGCTGGACCAGTTTTATTTATTTATTTTTTAATCGCGTAACATAAACATATTACCGTATGCAAACTGTACTGTATACAATATGTATATGTATATTTAATGTCTTAACTGTGCCCGTTTAAGTATTGAATATTCATATCTAATTTTACCACTGAAGGGAAATCTTAACATAAACATACAGTATATGGCTGGTCTCGGTACTTTAAAGAAAAAAAAACACACCGGTATTCCATTTCTCCCTAAACATTGTAAGCTTCGAAGTCTTTAACTAACGTGATACCGGAGTCAACAAGCATACTTTTAGAATTTGATTAAAAGGGAATATAATATGGAATCGCGTATCTCAAGAAATTAATAACGATATAATTATATTCATGTTGCAAAAGAACTGCAACGGACATAAAAACTCCCTTGCATGGTTTCATTACGACCAGAATCGGTCTTGAGATATTTTTAACTTGATTTACAGTATTTGAGAGGTATGTCTTAACACCGATACTACAGTGCTTAAGTACTGCTCACGTATATGTTTCTAGGTTTATATTATGCATTTCATACGGTCAAATTACTTTTGAGCAACTAATAAGAAGCGCGAAACGGTATGCGTTTTACTTTCGTTTTGTGCTGGGACCCGTGGATTGATTAGAGATATCAAGTACATACAAGTCATTTTTTAAATGTTGTAGTTCGTCTTGAAAAAATGTTACGAGTACATCATCTATCAAAAATTACACAGGTTCTGTTTCCATATTGCGGATTTTGGTTACGTAATATTATTTTCTAGATTTCACGTTGTGAATATGATGGGATGTCTGATGGGATGTTTCTAAAAATCCATCCTCTGTAAAACGTCTTCTCTAGTTGTCCTGCATATGTATTCGCTAATGAAGCTGTGTGTTCTGAGCCTGGATCTCTACATTTATGTATGAACCAGCTTAGAGGGCTAAAGACAGCTTGTGTTTAAATTGAGTGTAAGGCAATTTATGCTTCTAAAGTCATGGTCAGCATTTATTTTTGTACTGTGCTGTAAACTTGTTCTGTGCCAAGTCACATTATTTTATAGCGTTTTTATAGCGTTATCAAATACGGTGTTACTGTAGTTTACTGAGTCCCATGTCACATGGTCTGTGATTGAACCCTGTAAAACCGGTTTAATTCGTCACAGCCAGCACTCTTCAGGTGTGAGGGTCTTCTGCTCAGAATGAAACGCTAAAATGTTTGTGTATATTCTAATGGTAGTGGGGGCGGGGTGTGTGGGAGCAGATTTGGTTGAAATTGCATTTGAGATCTATGTTCTTCACACCTGAAACATTTTCTCTGAAAGCATTTTCTTCGCAGTTTAACCAATCTTGTTACAGCATGTTACAGTTTACTATTATTAACCATATTAATTTTAAGTGCTTAATGTAAAATCTTGTAAAAATATATTTTCATTGTTCAAATATACATTAAGTCTGACTATCATATAATAAGTTAAATACAAAACTAAAGAAAAAATAGGGTTAAATATAATTCAAAATATTTTGCTAACAATGTTAACTGTTTATGAATAATAAAATGTATTAACTAAGGAGTAGGATGGCACAGTTGTTAGTATGTTTTTTGTTTAGTTTCTTTTTCATAAATACAACATTAGTACCTGATGTCTCAGTGGCTTTCAAAATTAAATTATGCATGCAAACCTGTGAACTAGAAAGATAACTAAGATATCCATCCATTATATTCCATAATATCCATGAAATATATGGCGCTGAAATACAGTATGTGTGACGCATAAAAGACACCAAGGGATTGGGTGAGCTCCCATCACAAAAAAAAAAACTGCGAACCTGCACTACAGCGACCATAGTACAGTATGGAGACCAAGGCGTTTTACGGGAAGAGACGGGGTGCTTCTGCCGCCCCAGCTTCCAAAGAGCGAAGGGTAAGCAAATACAGCAGACTTCATCTGAAATACGCGATTACAGCGCATATTACAAGGTATTATTGCCGTTTTGAATTTTAAATTCAATTATAATTATTTCTTCGTAGCCTGTTCTTCAAGAAAACACCGCACGGGCGAAACGATCTACCACCAGGACAGTAAAAAAGAAAGCTGTAAGACGGAAAAAAAGAAAAGTTTATTTTGACTTCTGTTCCGCGACTGATGAATACTACTGTGTGACTTTATTTCTTACATGAATTATGTTATTTTGCCACAGGCCGTGGGTCTCTGCTCTCGGCCACTGGCCAGGGTGCCAACCTGTAGAAGCAGCACCTGTATGGAGACATTTCGGCAGCAGCGGGAGCATTACGATGCATTACTGGGGAGGATTGGGAGGCTAGAGTTCCAGCAGTCAAACAGTTGAGCAGCTGTCTCCCGAAAAGTGCCTCTCCCCGCCGCGCAGGCTGCAATGCCTGGCGGAAGCTCTGCCCCCCGCAGAGCACACACCGCCTCAGGACACTCCATCCCGGCCTCTCAGTTCACCACCGCGCAGGAATCTGTTGATGCTGTCCCCGCCGGCTATCTCCCCCCAGGAAGCACAGCGGAATTCACAGATGCCAGTGGGACGAATAATTCTCCCAGATGTCCAACTGCTACCCATCACCCAGGAGATGGAGGGGGGGTTGTACTTGCAGTGCATCGGCATAGACGGGAAAGCAAGAGCCGACCGCTACGCCGCCCTCGTGTTTCGAAATCTTGTGACTTTTGAAATTTACTGGGGGTGGACCACGTCTGTAAATTTCGATGGGTCCAGAGGCAAAAGTGCCTTGCCTTGCAATCTCCAGGAAACCATTAGTACGATGGTGAATCGGAGATTCTCAACCCTTGCTGCGTACGACTGGAAAAGAATTCGTGATCGGATCAACGAAATGCTTCGTAGGAGGAGGCGGTCTTTTCCTCTTGTCTAACAGTCTGTCCACAAACAAAACATTCCTGTTAGACAAGAGGAATTGAAAAAAAACAATTTTGTCAATGAAAACCGGTGTGTGTGTCTCTCCCTGCTGGATGTCCCTCTCACAAACTGCTGAATGAATAAAATAATTT
Source organism: Lepisosteus platostomus (assembly GCF_059453375.1). NCBI lineage: Eukaryota > Metazoa > Chordata > Actinopteri > Semionotiformes > Lepisosteidae > Lepisosteus > Lepisosteus platostomus. Next base: position 33,487,636 of record NC_142619.1, read on the forward strand.
TATTGAAAACGAGTTTGCAATTGTCTGGTCTTTAAATTCTTGAGATACGTGATTCCATATTATATTCCCTTTTAATCAAATTCTAAAAGTATGCTTGTTGACTCCGGTATCGCGTTAGTTAAAGACTTCGATGCTTAAAATGTTTAGGGAGAAATGGAATACTGGTGTGTATGTTTTCTTTAAAGTACCGAGACCAGCCATATACTGTATGTTTAAGTTCCAAAATTAATATCGTTTATGGGCTTCACACGCGTTGCAGTATGCTCAGGCACTAAGTAAAAGGAGATGCTTCGTATTGCTTGACTAATTTTAAAAACTAAGTTATAAATGCAGACGCTCCCTCGATGCGCTGCTCTGGTGCGTCGGCTCCTACACAGTGCCTGTCTGCCGTAAGCGTTACAATATACTAAATACTAAATACTAAAGCCAATAGTGGCTGAATGGGCTTTGACGTGCTAATGCGTTGGTTTAACAGTCCGGGTGTGGCAGGCTTCCAATGTCAACTCGACTCGATTGGAAGACAATGAACGTATTTTAGCCCTAAATGAATTAATAGCAAACATGGTTTACATAAAATACATTTTTCCAAGAAAGTTTATAATAATACGATCTATAGTTGAAATCTGAGCCTACTTTAAAAATAAAGGAAAAGCATTTACAGAGAGCAATCACGCTGTGTTTATGTAGAAAAAGCGATTAGGTTTATGAGCAATCTAATTACCTATTCGCTTAAAACGCTATATAAAATAAAGTTTATTTAGAGATGAATGATCAGTGTCGCAGTTTAAATAATGTGAGTCAGGAAACTAACACAGCGCCACCGGATTTAATAACGCAATAAAAACGCTATAAAATAATGTGACACAGTACAGCACAGTACAATAATACTGACCATGACTTTAGAAGCATAAATTACCTTACACTCAATTTAAAGACAAGCTGTCTTTCTGTATGAACCTCTAAGCTGGTTCATACAGAAAATGTAGAAATGCATTGGCCTGATTATGATTAAAAAACACATAATTAAACACGCGTTTGCGATTTAAATCAGAACACGATTTAAATCAATATAAATGTTTATATTGTAACGCATACTGTCCAGCCTCCATTTCTCTAAAAAAATTTACTGTTGCACACACACACACAATAAAAGCAGGAACCGCTGTCAGAAGGGAAGATATGTTCAAAATATCGCAAATATCGATCATGTTGCGATATTTTGAAATATAAAAGTCAATTGATTGTCCATAATATCGCTTACCTATTTTTTCGAAGAAATGTTTGTTAAAATAAAAGTCCAGCACCAGCTGGATTCGAACACACAACCTGCCAGTTGGTAGTCACGCACCTAGACCAGTAGGCTACAAGACAGCTTGCATGATCAGGCAGGCGAAACAGCCCTACACAGCCCTGCCGCAGTACACGGATATAATCATACCGTTATTAAATTCTTTAGATACGCGATTCCATATTATATTCCCTTTTAATCAAATTCTAAAAGTATGCTTGTTGACTCCGGTATCACGTTAGTTAAAGACTTCGAAGCTTAAAATGTTTAGGGAGAAATGGAATACCGGTGTGTATTTTTTTCTTTAAAGTACCAAGACCAGCTATATACTGTATGTTTACGTTCCAAAATTAATATCGTTTATGGCCTTCACACGCGTTACAGTATGCTCCTATTCTTTTTATGCTCAGCTACTAAGATTTCCCTTCAGTGGTAAAATTCAATATCTACAACGGGCACAGTAAAGACGTTTACAGTAAGTCTTTCTACGACAGACCAACGGACCACGAGTGCCCCTGTCGGTCAACCAAACACGCACCGCGGTACCCCGTGTCATCATACCTGCAGTACGTGTCTGTACCACTCACTTTGAATGGCTGCATCTGTATACCAAGAATCAATACACTGTTTCCCAGCATATTGTTTTACACTATGTATCCATTGTTCTAGTATTTATTTTGGTAGTTCATCCAAATAATGATTAATGCAACATAAGGCTGAAACGTTTTAGGCAGTTATTTGGTGAACTTGCCTGACTTGAGGGGATGGCAGCCAGCCAGTGAAGACGAGGCTGACATGACCTCCCTCTGTTCACAACGAATAAGCCAGAGAGCTGCTGCAAGGGTGATGACGTGGTGAAATGGGGAGGGGTACAAGAAGGAAGAGCAAAGGGGTGCTCATGAAGTGAGATATTTTTGCGTAGGAGAGCGAAAGTTTGCAAGATTCGAACCTCTTCCCAAATGTCTGTTAAAAACATGTCACTTGGTGTCTATATTTAGCAGACAGTGTTACTCATCTTCTTGATAACCTTGAAGAAAATGCTTTAAAATAATTCATTTCATACAGTACATTCCTGAGTTCAATTAAGAACAATACGTTTTTGGGCTCATTGTAAGACAGGCACCAGTGATACAACATCCTAGACAGACTATTGGAACCAGAATCACAACAGTTTGTAAATATTAGTTGTTGTAGTACTTTGTGTAGAAACATAAGAGATATGTAGTTGAATTTTTATATAAATGTGATTTTAATGATCAGGCAGCATGTTGGTTAGCATCAGCCTCATGGCTCCAAGATCCTGCATTCCATTCTGGAGCACCCGTTTGCTTCTATGGTCTCCATGTATTCACATCTATTTTTGACAGACACTCCAGTATCCAGCCATGTTCCAGAGACATGTGGTTTAGGGATGATTAGCTATTCTAAATGGTATCTTTAAAGGGGGATGAAAGGAATTCATTGTGGAGGGTCTGGTCCCAGTACAACCAGAACTGACTCTGGGGCTGTAAATAGAACCTGATCAAGCTCAAGTTGCCTCCTCTCCTCTCATGTGTGTACAGTATGTTATAGATCTATCAACATATCCATCACCAAGTTACACAGAAACTAAAGGAAACCACGTGACTTTGCTCAATATTTCCTGATACGTGGGGGGTGTTTTGGTGGTTTAGGTTTATGATCAGCTAATTTAGAACAGCTGGCATCAGCTATTACAATCTGATATATGAACCTTAACCAACTCCCTCTTCTACAACAACATCTGACCTGATTTATAAAAATCAGAATTGAAGAGCAAATTATTAAAACCTTTTTTATTAATGTCATTTCCAATAAATGTCCAGATCTGATTAAATTCTCCAAAATAACAAATTCCAGGAAACAAATCTTACTATAAATTACCAAATGACATGTACAGAGACAGGTGTAATTTGTTATATTAAACAAACCACTATTATTGAACCCAGACAGACTTCGGGTGCAACTCTCAACTAATTGTGTGGCTCGGTATGGATTACCGAGTACATTTTATACATTTTAAACATATGTGTATGCCCATACTTATAAGTACAAAAGCATGGATACAAAGACTGTCGAGGCCTGCTTGAATCACAACCCAGGCCTTAGACACAGCACCACTTGCAATAAAGTTTTGTATTTGTAATACAGCAAATAAAGTGAAATAAAGATTTTAATTTAATTTTTAAAGATTAGCATAATAGCGATCTCGGTTTTGAAAATCCCTGTAGGCATGTTCTGCATCTCTTCGGCTGTGTGGGATTCTTCCAAAGGGCGCATGGTCATTAAAACAGCTATCAAACACTTCATCCACGGTTTTCTCTGCATCTTCACGGCTCACTTTCCGGACAGCTAAGATAGAGCGAAGAGCTCGATCTCGAACACATTTCTGAGGGTCAGAAATAGTTCATTACATTCTTTACAAAATCTCCTCTTCATTGACAAGTTCTTCTTTGAATGCAAACCTGTAATTTTATGCATTTCATTTCAAAAATCCTCTTCCATTCATTAAAAAAATAATAAAACATACAAATACATATGAAGAAGTATGTTTGGATTTAACCAAAAAGTTAGCAACTAAAAGACAAAGTGTGGACCAGGTTCTCAAGGAGGTTTAGGTGTTTTTTTTTTATTCCAGCACTCCGATTACAGAAATATAACTAAATGCTTGTAAGTGGAGTGAGATATCATCACTGCTAGGATCGGTCTTATACAAGTACTATCTTAAGTAAAGAATATTTTTTTTGAAAAGATAAAAAAATAAAAGGTGCAATTGGTAAGAATCAGTTAAAAGCATTCTTTTAAGATTCTCAGTACGGAAGGTGTTTACATTTCCTAAAACCACAGGGGAAATGTTTTATTCGGCTCCAAATACTGAAATTACGTAAGAGAAAGTGCGATTTAATGTTAGACTGCATAAACTAATAAAGCACTAAAACGCAGCAGGTTAATGAACGCTAACAGTCTCCTGCATTTTTCAGTTTAAACATTCACTCCCATTTACTCCTTTTCTCAAAAAACTAAACATGTTTCTCCAGTAGAAATAAAACTGACAATGTTAATTCGGTAAGTTACCTGATGATGTTGTTTAATGCCCAAGTTGAGTCTAATAATTTCGTTACTAAAAGAACAGTCGCCACTAAGGTTAGCTGCCCGAATCTATAAAAAACAAAATATTTAAGTGGTTAGACTACATTTGTAAATCATACAGAAAATTTTAAAAAAAGGATCTTTATAACCACAGGGGAAATCCACATGCTCAACTGCCGAAGTGTGCAACATTTATAGCATAATCCTTTGCATTTCTATATATTCAGAATTGTACTTGAGATTTCCATAAAATCTGCTATTAGATATTAATCTATTAAGGTTTGAATAAAGGTTTCACAATAAAATCAGAACAAATTCACATAATTTCACAACTTTAAAAGAAGCAACAGACATCTTTATACAACTTGTTCAGAGTTAACGCAACAATAATAGATCTAGTCTTACCTCTGAACAAGCCAGATGCTTGAAATTATTAAACCAATCAACGTGAGCTCTGCAATGATCAAACGCATGAATGAGTTCGTGGGTGACAACCCTGTTCATGTGGGATTGTTGATGAATGTTATTCTGACATAAAACAATCTGAAACAAGAAAAAAGGGTCAGTGACTTGTTGAACGTGTGGTATTATTTTTAGTAATAATAATAACAACCATCTTCATCTTACTTGTGAAGTTGTAGCATCAAAACCACCGCTAACAGTTCCGTCACAGTCCTCGCAGGAGAAATGCCTATCTTTGTTAACAGTGCTGAAATAATGCATTAAAACACGATGTCATCATTATCATCATAATAATTAAAGCGACTTCCTAGAATATCAACAATAAAGCAACCTTTTCTACTAATTATGTGTAAAGTATCTACAAAAAATGTATATTAAATTTTGTATAAAATAGCTGTTTGTTCATAAAAAAAATACATACCATCCCGAACGTTTCATTGCACTAAGAAGCAGTTTTGCATATGGACCTGGGGGAAACAAACGTTTAGTTTACACACAAAAATAACAAAGCGAAAAAGCAACAAAAATATTATTTATTAACAACTATACTCCTTTTCGTTTTTTAATGCTTTAACAATTACCGGTGTCACTTAGATTTATACATTTAAATTAATGTAATTATTGTTTATTAGAGACATGAAAAATATAAAAAAATAACTAAGAGTATAACCAAACATACTTGTGTCCAATGTGAATTTCAGCATGACCTGACACTTGTGATTATAAGTAAAGAGGTTTTTCGCGAATGATCCTTTTTTAAATGTCTGAGTATTTCTTTCCGGAAACAGCTGATAACCATAATCTTCTTCATTCTTATTGTTTTGGTCCATGTCACAAAAAATTAGGCGTTCACTTCGAAATTATTTCAATAACACTTTACCCAACCTTTTCTTAACGTTTCACCAGCAGTAGGTCATTCTGTGTTTTACATATGGCGTGTAATGTCAAAGGTAAAAGGTAAAGGGTCACTCGAAATTTGACTAATGGTGATACAGTATGTTATCGAACGGCTACCAAACAGTGTTTTACATTCAAATTGTGTTAAGGTATTTTGCTAGGCGCCATTTTGCTCTGGAACTAACTTACAGTGGAAGAAAGCAGAAAATTACGCCGTCATTCTACGCCTCAGGCGTGTTTGATTTTCTGTAATTTTTTCTTCTCTTCACTGCCACTAAACGTGGTGTTTAGCGAACGGCCAATACTTTTTATTGTATACTAACTACAAAGACAAAAATATGTAAAATGTATTTAATAATACCTTGAAGAAATATTTTGTACTTTTATTTATTTAAAATCTTTTAAGTATAAAGCCAAGACAATGTTTTGCCTAGACACAACATTTCATTATTTAAGCACAGATCGCATTCCAAGAAGCAAAGATCCATGTAGATTGCTACTGTATAACACGTTGTACAAATCAAAGTGAGTCTGTGGCAGCAGTGCTCATGCTTTGACGAGTAAACTTAATTGTGTCCGACATTTATTTCATTGTATTTCAGACGGCTAACTAACAAGATCTGCAGTACCGCCACCGCCAGGTATGAACGAGTCGTGTGAGGATCACTAACTTTTTAACTTTTTAAAAAACTTTGTTTTTGCTTTTTTTGCTTTCCCCCCCGTTTCATTCACTTGTTGCTACGTTGTAGTGTCATGTTGAGACATCTGTATATTTGTATGTATATACCCCAGTTTGTTGTATTTCCGTTTTTGTATTTATTTTTTTTAATAAAAATATCACAAACTGGTTACTTCCGTGGCACATTGTGCTGTATCTTTAATTTCTATCTGGTAGACGGGCTATGGTTTCCAAGCCAACTAAGCTTTTTTTCCTGTTTCCGAAGAAGCGCAGAGGTTGCTGGGATTTGCTGTTATGGCGCCGCACGCGATCGTTTACCAGGTGCTGTAAAAATAACCGAGGAACTTAACGATTTGCTTATTCGTCTGCGGCCGATTGTTCCCCTACGCTATATAGACATATACGGATAATACCCGCTACAGGTACGATATTTATTTGAATTAATCGTCGATTGTAGAGGCAATTTATCAGCGTGCTATCTAGTGAACTAAAATGCATTTCTCATCCACATATCCACAAACAGACCAACTGATTTATGATGTATAAAGTTTTCATTAGAGCTGTTGCTGATATAATATGACACGGTCATATTATGACATTTGTATATAACCACAGAGCCTAACCAGATTGACTTTTAAGCTCTTTTCACGCACATCTTACCTTCATGTTTTATTTTTAAAAGCTAAGGCATGGTTTTATACAACCTTTTGTGCGGTGAATATTTTTGTTTTGTGCAAACAATTAGGATACATTTATTAGTTATCATACACATTTTAGGTAGATTTAAATTACTGTATTGTTGTAATTAAGAAAGTCTGCATGTTAGGGCAGTTGTTACTTCTCTTGGTTTTCAGTTCTCGTGTTTTACATGAGAGTCTGATTGACCCTAAATAATCTCAAGCAGAAAAGGGGAAAATAGGTTGAAATGAATGTGCTGAGTGTCCTAGTTGCCCGATCTTTAACCTAATGTGCAGTGTTCTGGGCTGAGTTTGACAGGAGGGAAGACAAGGTGGTTGTGATTCCTAATAGGACGGACTTATGAATTCTGAATAGACTAGTTTGTGGTATAAACACAAGACAACATGCTATCTCCTTTTACATTTTCAAGAGACATTTTTTAAAATACAGGAAAGGCTTCAATTGTGTTTGCGACATATTCCTTAAATTTATTTTAGAAGAAAATGTTTTGGTGCCCCCTTAATTTTGTGTTTTGTAATTTTACAGTGTTTTAATCTTGCATCAAATCAGTTGGACTAGCATGTCTGCACAAAATAAAGCCATAGAACTGCAGCTTCAAATGCGACAAAATGCAGAGGATCTGCAGGATTTCATGAAAGAGCTGGAGAGCTGGGAAATGGACATAAAGAAGAAAGATGAGGAACTGAGGAGAGAGAGTGGTGTTGAAATTACACAAGTAAGTTTGTCATGAGAATGAAGAAAATGCAGATAAAAGGCAGCCATTCAGACATACTTGTTTGGGGACTTACGTTAATCTCTCAGGAACACATTTCTTCATAATGTGAGCATTTATCAGGTTTCATATTAATTTTTCATCCAATCATTTGAAATTATTTTTCACTTGCAAAATAAAATTTTAATGCTTATGAGACATTGTGATGTTTAGAGTTGAAATATAAAGTATTGTATACATTCACAAATAGTGTACAGTGTATGTGCTATATTTAGCCATCCCCTTTATCCAGGAATGTTATGTATTCCATTTAAATAATATGCTCTAAAATATTAACAGTAGAAACATAGCTTATATAATGTAGAATTAAACCAGTCTGTTAATACACCAGTGTCTCACAGAATAATTATCAAGCAAGGTACAGAATACATCAAAAGAACGATAAACATTAGAAATGCCAGTAAAATACTGTGCACAAATCTTATGAGAATAAGGTCCCAGAAGTTGGTTGGAGATTTTGCAGTCCTCATGTTTCCACAATGAGAGTACAAGCAGAAAGAAACAGCAGAAACAAGAACCTGCTGATTGTGCTGTTTTTGAGATGTTGAGTTATATTAGAAAATCTGAACTCTTACATCTGATTTAGGAAAATCTGCCACCCATTAGAAATACTGAATATAGAAAGAAGAAAAGAGAAAATAGCAAAGTGGCTGCCAAGAATGCAAAGAATGAAAAGAAGAAAGCATCCAGAATAAAATCCTGCGATTATGTGGCATGGGAAAAATTGGATGTGGTAAGTTCATCTCATTCTAACATTGTTTTCTCAGAGTGTGTCATCTATTTTTTTATATTTTTATATGATTTTCCGAATATCAAAACATGCTGTTTTACTCAAAGATCAATTTGATTGATGTTCTTATTGAACAAGATGTGCTTGAGAAAACTGAAGAAATCTGTAAAAAAAAAAAATCAAAGTTTTTGATTCACGGCATTCACATTTGACAGTGAACACCTGTATATCTTTTTCTCTCCTTGGCACTGAAAAATACAATAGTGAACTCCATACTTTCCTTTATTTGTATTAGGTGATATAAAAACTATAACATGTTTATTTACCTGTTGTGGTGAAGTTGCTGAGTTAGATTAACCTTTGTTCCATCTAGTAGTAGTTTTGATAAATTAAAAATATATTCAGCATTTGTTGAACAAACATAAAATATCATGAATTGTCTTGTATTTCTTAAAAATACATTAATAAAATTAGAAATGTCATAAATGGCTTTTATTGACATTACTTATTTCTGAATTAATCTTGCATAAAACCTTAAGAAAAACATTTTCCAGCAATGGAGCTAATTCAAAGTTATTTAGTTTTAAATGTTTGTAGCATTAAAAAATGTATATTTTTTTAAATATTTGGTAATATAATGAGCCATGACAATATGCAGCATTATTTTCCCGTCAATTGTTTGTCGTTAGTTTCTGATTTTTTACTTCCTAAAGAAATAATTTCATACATAAATTTTAGGATAAGCTAATGGAATCAGTAGACAAAGAAGAAAGTCCAGCTGAATCTCATGAATCTGATTCTGATGAAGATGGGATTCATATTGACAAGGATCAAGCTCTTTCTGAGAAGGAAAAAGTGAGTTTTAGTCTCTTTATTTATAATGCCATAATCTTTTTAGTAACCAGTATTAATTCAAGTGTATATATAAATTCTATATGAATGATATGTATTTAGCTACAGGTGTTCTCTGACTTGCATAAACAATCCTTAAACATTTTATAGTTAAATCTGCTGCTCGGTGGAAACAAAACACCCCAAAATATTGCCTAACACTGATTGTCCTATTACATATTTAGTTTTAATGAGCAACAAGTGAAATTGTACTAGATAAAAGTAGAAATGGTAATAACACATTTTTCATTATCATTTGATTTATATTTTATGTGTTTCTAACTCTTCAACAGTTATTGTTGTTTTGCATAACCAGCTTGTCAGTTCATTGTCCTCAATAATGACACCTGAGTTAAGGATCTATGGTATTTGTGATGAAGGCATATTGATTCTAAAAATGATTGGGTTGGGTTTCTTTGTGCTAGTTCTATGTATTTTAAATATAAGTTAAATTTGTTTTAATGTAAAGTTCTTTAATATAAAATGTTGGCAGTGTGAAGCTTGTGATTTGTAGCTACTTATTAATACATCATTTATTGTGTTTTCTATTGTGTATTGAGAGATGCATGCTACAGTAATCCGTGATATTGGCAGAAAACATTTCTGCATTTCGAAAATGATTACGATTTTTAGTGTAGAATACTCACTGGAAATCAAGTATACCTTACAATGTTCCTCTAAAGTTTGTTCATATTATTTAGGGGGCTTTTTAATATACTTGCAGGGAAATAAATTCTTTAAAGAAGGAAAGTATGATGAGGCAATAGAGTGCTATACAAGAGGTATGTGTGCTGATCCATATAATCCCGTTTTGCCCACAAATCGTGCTACCAGTTTCTTCAGACTAAAAAAGTAAGTATGCCCTTTTCTCTGCAATATTGAAAGAGAAACATTATTTGATCAAAGTATTTAATCTTGCAAAATTAATGTAGGAGTCCTTAATTAGTTAGATGGCTCTTCCTATCATTGTGAAGCAGAATTCAGCAGATTGTTCACCCTCTAATAGGAAATGTGAGCTGGGTTTAGACACAGCTTAGTTTTAACCTACTGGTGGTGTGTTGTTGCAATAGTAATTCTGCACAATAGGAGAGGAACTGCAGGTTTAAACATTTGGTTTCTGTGTTTGGCTGAGGAGCCAATGGTGCAAAGCTATCGTCTGTGGGATATGAGCAGGTAGCTGCATCAGCATGCATAGGCTGCAAAGCCCATTCTCACCTGCTTTATCCTTTCCTCCGCTCCCCGCCCTTTCTATCTACTCCATCTTTTCTTCTGTGCCTTATTTATGTGCTACTTTGCCTCTCTTCCTCACACCTGAAGAAGGCTCCACAGCCAAAACATTGCTTTTCTTTTCATAACCTTTCAGCATGAAATGAACATTTACCTGTTCATATGTGGGATTCTAAGTTCGAATCCACCCTAAAGAGAATGTTGATGTTTGAAGTTTGGGTTATTCTGATAATTATTCTGTGCAATCCGTATATCTGGAAACCATTTCCTAACAATCCAGGCAGTTGTGTATTTCAGTTGTTACACCAGAAGTTGCACTTTGAGCCCTTTAATTTTTCTCTTTTGTTAGGTATGCTGTAGCAGAATCTGATTGTAACTTAGCGCTTGCTCTGGACAGAAACTATATTAAGGCTTATGCCAGAAGGGGGGCATGTCGGTTTGCACTCAAGAAGTTTGAAGGTGCTCAACAAGGTGAGTTTTCATACTCGCATATAACATTCACAGTGTAAGTGCATGGAGGTGGAATCTGTTTTAATTTTGTGATGTAACCTAATTATTTAATTAAATGATTAGCTGTAATACTTCTAAACCAGCTCTGAAGTGTTTTATAGGTAATTTGTAATATATCTTTCTGAATTCATCTAAGAAATTGGGTCGGTTGGTGTGTAAGACTCTTAAACTCTTAGGTTTGTAACTTTATCCTAGCAGTCCAGTTAAATTTGCTCATTTGGAAGTCTGTTCACTCAGATTTACAGTAAAAAAAATCCTGCTTCTTTTCTTGGCTGAAGGACAATGGCAAGAATGATTTATCTTGGATCTAAATGTTGAACTTGCTAAAACTCAGTAAGTTCTTAGAAAAGTAAAGTGCCAAATCTATTGAAATTATTTGATTAGTGACTTCCATTGTATCCATTTATTTGAAATTGACCAAAGGTTAACGTTTTCTGCTATTATCATTAAAGATGCCATAAGTCTATTTAATATCAAATTGTTTTTTTAAAGATTTGTATGGCATATAATTTTAATCTTTCTTCAATTTTTCTAATTCAAGATTATGAGATGGTCCTAAAGCTGGATCCTGATAACCTTGAAGCACAAAATGAGCTGAAGAAAATAAAGGAGGTGTTTACCTTTATTACCTTTGCTGTTCATTATGGCTCTGATGAAAAATCATGAATACTAAAACCCTTTTTACTTTTATTTGTAGGCTTTGGGGTCCCAAGAAGTAAAACCCAACAAAAAAGAAACATTAGCGAACGAAGCACCACAGGTAGATGAGAGTGAGCAGAAACGGATTGAAGAAGAGCAATCAAAACAGCAGGCTGTGGTGCAAAAAGATCTTGTATGTATTATTATCTGAAATGCATTTGTTCTAGGGATCTTTGTCAAATTTGGTTAAAAAGGACATTTAGATTATAGGCTTTATTTAGCTGTAGTTGGTTTATGCCAGAAATCGTGGTTGCTGTAGGTTTTTCCTTAATCATATAAGGAGGAATGAAATAATATATTGTTTAGGTTCTCTTGTATGTCTCAAATTCTTCAGGAGGAGTGCAGCACCATTCCTTCTCGGCAAAGTCAGTCAACTCCATCTCCTGCTGGTTGATGGAGGTGGAAAATGCTGGCTCAGACATCTTTATGATATTACCCAATGGATTCAAAAGGATGATAACAGCATTGTCATGTTTTTGAAACCATTGGGTGAAAAACTAGGGTGGGAGCATTTTTATTCTAGAAGATGCCCCTCCCACAGAAAAGAAAAGCTGCAGTATGGGATGAAGGTGATTCTTTAGTACCATTAGTTAGCAGTAAGCATTGGCCTTGCCTTCTAAGGGAATGAGTGAACCGCAGACATATGAAGTTTATTAATTAATTCCTGCACTCCACTCAAAGCGCTTTGCAGGTAATGGAGACTCCCCTCCACCATCACCAATGTGCAGCATCCACCTGGATGATGCGACGGCAGCCATTGTGCGCCAGAACGCTCACCACACATCAGCTATCAGTGGGGAGGAGAGCAGAGTGATGAAGCCAATTCATAGATGGAAATTTTTCATAATATCACTTTTCATCTTTTAATTTTGATCCTTGTACTTTTTAGATTCAGCAAACATCTCAGGTTTTAGTAGATTCTGTATTTAGCCTTTTATGAACCAATCAAACTCAACAAAGGCAGCATCTGTATGTTTCATTGTTGCATTTTGTTGCTCGTCTAGATTAATCTAGATTTTTCATAATTTAACTGTGCTTCAGGGTAATGGTTATTTCAAGGAAGGGAAGTATGAAGCAGCTGTTGAGTGCTACACCAGAGGAATGTCAGCAGATGGCACCAATGCTCTTCTGCCAGCAAACAGGGCCATGGCATATTTGAAACTGGAAAAGTAAGTTCCTCTATTCCTTGGAAACACAGTTTAATATTGTTATCAATACTTGCCTTTTCATGTTTTCATTGAATTCACAATGTAATTTAACATTACAAAACAGGTAATAAGTGCAGCATGTATGCGTTTCAGCCATTTTGTTTTACAATTTCAGAAGTATGGAATCTTCTATATTTCTTTTTAAGTTTTTGTACAGTTTGCTCTAGAACATGTAGGAGATGTATGACTTAATAAATATCAGAAAACATGCACTGTGGACTTCTTAAATTGTTCCATATAGAACACTTTTAAAAACTGAGAGTACTGGGCTAAGGTGTTGTAGGTGTTGTATTGTATGTGTTTAAGTACCTTAAATGGAACATTGTTTTCATTTTAATTTAGTCGGGAGCATATCCATCATTGCTTCAGAACATACTAAGGAGTAACAGCTTTTTCCTAATATGATAAGAGTCATTTTCCTGTTATTTGTCCTTTACAGTAGCTTTGACAGCTTCTCATTATTTCCTTGTTTCTGAAATTGCCTTGAGATATGGGTGGGAATAAACATGTTGTAAGCTTTGGGCTGCAAGATGACGTTATGAGTAGCTGTGCAAGCCCCTGCTTGCCATACTGGGGCTGGGAGAGATTCTGAGGAGTTTGGTCTACATCGACTACATCTACTGAGTGATGCAGCTCCTACTGATGATACTGCAAGGCTACAGTCCTCTGGAAAGTCACAGTGGTAACTGCTGCTGATTCGAGTTCACCTAACTCTGGCAGCACATTGGGCATCCAGGTCTCAACTAAAGAAATAGTCTGGATTTAAACCAGCCTTGTCTGGATTATGCCTGTGTTCCTTACTTCACTCCAGAGATCCTGTATATCAAAGTATTTCAGTCGGTTTCATAACTTTTGTATCAAACAGGTATAAAGAGGCAGAGGATGATTGCAGCACTGCCATTGCTCTGGATGCGACTTACACAAAGGCTTTTGCCAGGAGGGGGAGTGCAAGATTAGCACTGGGAAAGCTGAAAGAAGCCAAACAAGGTAGAAGGAGTGTTGTGCTTTTTGTTGTTTTTTTAATAATCACATAGAGTTTGTAAAATTTAAGATCCTTGAAATAAGTACTAAAGGTATAAATATAATGTAGTCAGTGCTATCCCGGCATCACAACATAGTCTTCTTACAACTCTGCAGCCACAATCCAGTTGTCAGCTGTAAATACCCAGACTTTTCAGTTTGGACTTCTCAAGCTTTTTGTGGTTTTGTGACTCAGACTGTTCTCTGAATAATACTGCTTTTACTGTACTTCTGAACTGACCAATTGAACAAACCCTCGTCTTGTAGTTGCAGTGTTTTAATTGTACATGTAATCTTTCCTGGCCTATATTCTGTTGACGTATTCTAATAGATGCTATGTGTTTTCCAGATGATCAAAATAATGTAATACTATCTATTAAGGTGTTAAAGGTCGTTGTTGGGCGAAGCTTTGTATTCACAAGGGCTCATTAATAGGCACTTATTTATTGATATAGGAAATTGTAGTATATCAATACATTTTGCATACTGGATGAAATCTGTGGAAGTATTTTCTGGGCTTAGTATTGAATAACAACGGGTTCAATACAAATGTTATTTTATTTAACAGATTTTGAGACAGTTTTGAATCTGGAACCAGGGAATAAGCAAGCAATGAGTGAACTCGAGAAAATGAAAAAGGTACATATGTATGTATACTTTTTATTGAACCTAATGTGGTTAATCTGAATTTGACCTGTCTGTGTCAAGAACCATTAGATTTGGGGAAAAAAGTAAAACATTGAACAGAAGTAAAATATATTGTTTTCTGTTAAAGGAGATGGTTGCGAAAGGTTTGATATCAGAAGATCAGCCTGCAGAACAGAACATACAAGGTGATTGTCAGAGAAGAATTGTACAGCCAATAAATAAGCCACCTCATCTGCGTTCAAAAGTAAGTACTTTTCTAGCATCAGTAAATAAGATCTATTGTTTCCCAATAAAACACGCTGTAGAATTCCCCAAAGATATATTATTTACTAGCTGATACAGCTAAAGCTCTAAAATGTAAACAAAACATTAATTGATCATTATTTTGAAGACTAAAATTGGGAAAACGTGACCTTCCTTTTGTTTCTTTTAATTGGTACATAACCGTTTTAATCTCAAAGGCTGCAAATGGAAACATCAGATATGCATGCCAGTATTTAAATTCATAAATGATTAATTCATTTGGCTAATGCTTTAATCCAGAGTACCTAAATTTGTACCTATTTGTACAGCTGAGTATTTTACTGAAGCAGCGTGAAGTGCATTCCTCAAGGGTACAACGGCAATGTTCATCTTGGGCTTTGAACCCACAAATTCTTAATTATCTGCTCAGGCTCCTAGACAGTACCTCACACTGCTGCATGCCAGAGTTTACCAAACATATATCTTTAAAAATAAATATCTTTATATATTAGATAAAATATAGAAAAATAGATCAAATATATCTTCATTTTACATAATGCATATGCTCTTCCGTTAAATAATATTGTGGATCTTTTTGTGACCTTCCCAATACTTAGATCCAAGAATCTGAAGTCTTTGTCCTAGTGACTAAAAATATCTTGATAGTCATGTAGAAAAAGAGTAGCCACCTTTTCACAGCCACCTCTGTGCATACCTTTCAAATATTAATCTTCAGTTCTCTGCTGAATTGTGCATTATTAAACCTCACAAGTCATGAATGAGGCCAAGCATTTCTCTTTTGCCGTTGCTTATGGGCATCATCATCTTGAAAGTAGGCTAAATAATACAGATTAGGCTAAGGAAAGGGATGCGAATGACAGTGTAGTTCTGTTTTAGTTGGTAAACAAAAATATATTATAGAAGACAAAATCATACATCTGAACATGAACATGTAAACGTAATTACATGTAACTAATCACTTACTGGTAAGCCATCATACCTTCACACAGAGTTTGCAAACCATGTACATAGTTTCCATTTACATGTTCCTATTTTTTTGTGAGTGATGGATGTTGTTTTTTTTAAATGTATTTATGATTATAAGGCATATAAAATTCTCCAGTGGTAAATGATGGTAAAGGTGTCCTTGTGCTGTGTTGCTGTAGAATTTGGAAGAAAGAAAAGGAAAGAAGGAAAGTGATTTGAATGTTATCTTCATAATAATACAAAAGTTTGCAGTTTTGTACAGTACTTCAGAATCACTAGTCATTAAGATAATAATATGTTGGTATATTTTTCTGAAATCCCTATTTCCATTTGAATACAAACCAAATGAAATTGTAGAATCTGCAATTTAAATTATTTATCTTCCAGTTAAATATTACCAGGTGAAGGAAATGTTTAATCAAAACAACACCTATCTCTGACAACTGGTCTGACAACATATAAATGAAACCCACAATTAAAGACTATATTATGTTTGTTATTCACAACTTGGAATCAATTGAAATGGGCTTCTAATATATGTAGTTAAAGAGAGCAGAACATTTAATACTAGACTTGATAAAGCTGTCTGGAAATAATACCAATAATGACTTAATGTATTTAAAATTGACTTGCCGAAATTAACCTTAAGAGAACCTATTTAAACTATTTAATATTGTATTACTACACACTTCCAGTTAGTGAGCACATGAATAAAAATATAATTGTCTTAATATTGAGTGACTGTGTGTCCAGTATTCCTATAAACACCTCCTACACTAAATGGTCACATTATTTTAAAACCACACTCAAATAAATAAACTCTCAGCTGCAGGCAAAGCATTGTTGCTTTAAAGTGCAAAATAAACATTTCATTTGGCTGGAAAATCCCTATATATAAATCATATTGAAAAGTGGATTGTGCATTTCTGTTTTACACACCTTTTCCCTCATTCTGCAAGAAAAAGAGAATGGTATCAGTACTTATCATGTACTTATGAAATAAGAAATAGAGAATCATTTTGAACTTGAGGCACACCTGATACCACTTGTCATTGAAAATAAAGTGATATAGCAGTGCCATAGCAGAGAACCTAAAACAAAAAAGGATTTCTGTAATAATTTCAAAACTGAATTTGTAAGTTCCAGGATTCAGTACTGTAAGAACCTTGACTGTGTTTAACACTTACACCCACTATAGTTAGTAGATCCTAAGGCCTAAGGAGTAGTGCTCATGTTCCTCACATTCATATTATTCCACAGGAAGCTTTCAATTTTTCTGCATCACTTTTGCTGGGTAATCTCTTTTTTTGCATTTTCTTAATTTCTATAGTGGTGTATTTGATCTTCTGTAGATATTAGAAGTTAAATTAAATGCCACATTGGAGCCAAAAGTACTGAAACAATTTGGCATGCATTTTCACTTTGTGTTTTGAGTTACTCTCTTCATGTACTGTATGTAGTCATTTTCACGTATTTAGGACAAATTATTTGCTTAAAATGAGAATTATAACTGAGTGCTAAAAGTTAATGTGTCTTCATTTGAAATAGAAAGCTTAGGAAACAAAAATCAATTAGGTGTTAAAAAAGAAAGAAGAGAAAAATCAGACCTTCCCTGGCTAATTGAGTTGTTTTAATTAGAAGAGCATTTTAGAAGTACCCTTTGAAATATTGATGTAAATATTCTTTTTAGCAGTGAAGTGCTTGAAGATGGCTCTTTGGAAAAAAATCTAAAGAAACTGATTTGATTAAGTATTTGGCTCAATAAAATGAGGCAAATAATCAGCGTTTTGGCTGCAGACATTTTTTCTTTGGTTTGCTTTTAATGTTGATTAAGTTGTTTAAAGTCATTTAACACTTTTTTAGACATATCTAAATGGTCTTAGTGTTGGTGGCATTAAAACCTTCTTTAAAGCTTTCTGGTGTATAATAAAAATAATTAATCCATGCATACATAGTAGTCGTTCTGGTTAACTTTTTTTTCTTAGCTTCTTAAAATAACAGTTGTTTTGCTCTTAGTGAAAATAAAATAACCCTCCCCTTAACCCTTAATAGTTCTTTTTGTCTCTGCAAATGTCGTGAACTTATTATAGCTTAGAGTTTATAACACCTTATATACTGTAAACTGTGGTCAATAAGATTAAATTGCTGTGTTTTAATGGTTTGAGATTTACATATTGGCATATTAAGATTAGTTTTCTGTGTAATTAAATGCAACATTATAACATAATATTTTATTTTTTGTCAGGATTCCTCCAGATTATTTTTGGGTCTTGTTGAAACTATTAGGTGAAATTGTTTAAAAAATCTACAGAACATTAAATGAATCAATCTTTCCTACTGTATCCTGTCTTTGGTGGTATCCTCTCCAAGTTTCCACCCAAAAGACCTCTAAAGTCAGCTACAATAGAGGCACTGTGCAATTAGGATTGGACTATACCACCCACAGCACTCCAGGCCTCCCTCTGTCTCTAAATCTATAGTTCTTTAAATTACTGGAACAAAGTAATGGCAACTGTTTTGCTTTTCTCATCCATCTGCTCTATTAGTTCTAGTAATACCACAATATGTGTTGATTATAAAGCAGATTTTGAGCTTTCTTTCAACTTGATATATTTCACTGTTCAGAAACCCCTAAGACGAATGGTTATTGAAGAAGTTGGTGGTGAGATTTCCATTTCAAAGAGGACAGAAAGGACAACTATCTCAGCAGCATGTGAAACAGTATCCTCGTCTAGAACAGTAGTGAGTGAAAGCCAAGCTGTACCAATGGAATGTGCTCCTAGTCCTAAAATGCTTAAAATAGAAGAGATCTCTGATTCTCCTGCACATTCCACTGACAAGTAAGTAACTAATTTTCTTGTTTGATGTTCATGTCCTGAACTGGACTGTTTCAACACTGACCTAAGCAAAATAACATAATAAGAGAAAAGATGCATTTGTTCAGAAAGGTATCGAATACATGCTTGAAATAAAAGATGAATTATATAGCTCTTAAGAAAATAGTTAAATTAATGCATGTAGTTATGTTGAGAAAATGGAGGTGATCTTCAGAGAACAGAAAATCATTATTAATATTTTAAAAAACAATGTGACTTGTCAAACTCTGATCCTGCAGTGATACAGCATTCCCACCATTTTTTTTCCTGAGCCTTTTCATTTAATTCTTTTGCTCAATTTTCTGTAGTAAATTTAGTTCTTAAAGCACAAACTGCAGAAATCTACTGATCTATGTGCTTATGTTACCATGACCCAACAGAAAGATGTTTGTAGCTCAGTTTCTCCAGACAAAAATCAATAATGTGCTAAGTTAATTAAATGGATTAAAGTATTTCTTTAAAAGTACATAGACTTATTGTTGAAGCTGATTCCCTTTAATGCTTTATGAAATTGCTAGATGAGAACTTCAGATAAACCGCTTGTAACCAAACAAGGAAGTCAGGCTGTAATGGCTTTGTTTCTAACCATTTTTTTATCTTGGGTTATTTTCACATTGTGTTAGAGTTGTCTGGTGATATTTTAAGTGATTTTTTGTGAAGAATGAGAAGCTAAAGATTTAATAAAAATAAACACAAAGAAACATGTATAAGAAATTATTGTGAATAAAGATTTAAATCAGTATCTTTCAAACCATGTCTTTTTCTATTATTTATTTTGCAGAAGTCCCATCACAAATGATGTGAAGAAGGTAGCAGAGAAATGTGCTGATGTGGAAAATGTAACAGATCAGAAGGGATTACCTTTTTCCTTACCAGAGTGTTTATCCATTCCTCCTGTTCCTGCAAATTGCTTTCAACTTGAAGCAGACTTGAGGAAGCTGAAAAATCACCCAGATGTGATCTACAAGTACTTGAAGGTACTCTCATTTTCTCTAGACTGCTAAAATGTATTTAAAAGAATTTTGTCCCTTGAATTTTTTTGCTTTGCATTGTTGAATTTATCAGATTATATGAAATCATTAGAGTATGAGCTTTCAAGATTTAAGTCAAATATGAAGCAATTTTGCATTGTGAAACAAGTGACTTTTTTTTCCAGCAAATAGAGCCAAACATGTATCCGAAAATTTTTGAGATGTCTTTGGAACCTGACATTCTGAACCAGATTCTGAAGGTTTTCCATACATTTTACATAAAGTAAGTCAATGTTTCAGAAAATATAAGTTACATTTGATTAGCTGATAATGTATCTCACCATAAAATATTGAACGCAAAAGTTGGATGGTTACCGTTATGTATACATAATAGATTTATTGATACACATCTGTGATTTTGAATTAACCTGCATCTGCATATGTAAACAAAATTTCTGTCAAAATGTCCATGAATAATCCATGTGAAGCTTATTATTGAGACGAAGTGATTTCACTTAAGATTTTTCAAAGATTCTTGCCAACATAGATTATTCTCAAACAGGAATTTTCAACCAATCTCTAAACTCCAGGAGATACTCAGAGGGGCATTACTGCCTAATTTACGGTGATATGATTGAGGGTGAAAAAAACTCAGCTGCCACAGTGTTTTTCTTTCATACAAAAAATATTTCAAAGTACTATAGCTGGAATCCAAGCAGTGTTAGGTATGCTTTTCTGGGTCATTCACAGCTGTAATCGCACAAGGTAATGTTTGCTTTAACACTGTGGAATTATTGTTTCCATTAGCTTAAATATTGATAGTGTGAAAATACATAATAGAGATCTGCCTATTTATGCCTAGAAATCTGTTTGATACAGAAACCCTTACATATTGTAAACAGACTTTTGTCCAGTTTGGTCTGTCTTGGTAAAACTAGCTGTGTTTATTCTTTAGTTAATTAACATTCATCTGTTTATAAAAGAGACACACAAATTAAAAATGTTACTGAAAGAAGTTGCATTATATTATTCCAAATTTGTTAGCAGTCCCTAGCAATCACTTTATCAGTCTTCCTTGGCATCATTTAACTGTTTTGTAATGATGCTAATGCAATCAAGCATATCAAATTGGTCCTGAATAAATTTCAGTTTGCACAACTCTTTCTGAACCATACATATTTTTTAAAAGTATTCACCCCCTTTGGCATTTTTGACATTTTATTTTCTTACATCATATAATCATAATAGGTTTATTCGGGAATTCTTACCACTGTTCAACACAAAATACTCTGTAATGTCAAATAAAATTAACTCTGAAGCTTTTTTCTTAATTCATTACAAATATCAAATGGTGTTGACAGTCACTCTGTTGATGCCCAGTTGTGCTTTTAATAATTTTAGAGTTTATAGCAGTATTATACAGTGGTGCTAGAAAGTTGGTGAACCCTTTAGAATTTTCTGAATTTCTGCATAACTTTGACCTAAAATGTGATCAGATCTTCATCTAAGTCATAAAAATAGATAATGAGAACCCAATAAAATAAATAACACACAATGGAATGCTCTACCATACATAATATGTGTAGCCAATATTCAGCTAAATATTTTAACACTGTTCTTTGCAGCCCAGTGTATAGGTTCTATTAGTAAATAATAATTGTAGTTATTCACACGTAAAAGCTCAAATACATTGAACTTATGTTCATGTATTTTAGGTATGAAGATCCAATCCTTGTTTTTGAGATTCTAAAGAACCTGGCAGAAGTGAAACGATTTGACATGGCAGTCATGTTTATGTCACCAGCAGAAAAGAAAGGTAATCAATTTTCTTTGCAACCCAACTTCCAGTAAAGTAAAATGTTGTGTGTTCATCTCAAAACAGAAGCCTTTTTTGTCTTGTATCGTGATTACCAGTCTTCAGTGCTCTTTACCATATGTTGATCTCTGTGCCTGTTTATTTGCTTCAACCATTCTTATCCTCTATAAGTCCTGTTTTCCTGTGACCAATAAAGCATGCTTTAACTCAGCTTTATAGAAAAAAAAAACACAGATGTATCTTTTTTTATTAACTAAATGGTCATTCCAAGAGGAAGAGACACAAGCTGTGGCAAAACGTTGAAGTTTTTTTTTCTTTTTTTTTCAGTTGTACAAGATTTGTTCACCTCTATTCTTCACGGTGGCTTGGATAATGAAGCAGTCAGATGCCTAAAGAAGAGATACAGTCTTTGATGTTTGTTAATACAAGCCTGTTATCAACAAAATGAACATTTATTTTAAAAAAAATTGTGGTCAAGAATTGACCTCTCATGCTGTTGAGAAGAGCCCTAGCAACTGAAAATATTTGCACATAACTTTTTCAGATAATGTAACAAAATACAAAAGATATGTCTTTTATGTGAAGTTGCCAAGTCTAAATATTTTGATTACTATTCTGTCTACCCTTATGTGTTCAACTGATTATTGTTCTATGGATTTACAACGCTGTGATGTTTGTTGTACATACCCAGTCAGAGGTCTGGATTAAATTAAATCCACATGACAAATGCAAGTAAAAGCCCCATACATATTGGCAAGTTTTTATTGAGTTAAAGCAAGGAGCTCCTGGCAAACAAAAAGATACAGTCAAGCATGAGGTTTGGAATTTGCCATTGCTTGATAGTTGTTCTGTAATCACATATATGATATGTAAATTGCAGTGTTTGATAGGTCGAAGGTTTGAGTTGATCTCTAATCTTTAGCATCTGTTTAGTGTTGCATAATCACTCTCTTAATTAAACAGTATTGACTATGGCAACACTCACTTCTGGTTAAAAATGTCCATGCAAAAGAATACCTGCAGCATATTTTAGTTAATACAGTTTGACCTGCAGTTTGCTATTTTACTACTTCAGGATTTAGCTGACCAGATGCAGCAGAGACCCACAGCAGAATTAAGTACATGTAGCATTGCTGTAGCTATAGCTGTAACTTTTTTGGGCTTTTAAAGCTCATATGGTCAGTTGAACATGTGATCCAAGATAAAAAAAAGTGTTGGGTAGATGTTATCTAGTCCTTTTTGGTTTTACTGGTTCTTCAGAGCAGGCTTTTTGTATTGACAGCAATAAAAACATTCATGTGTTCAGTGAGAATCCTAAAATTTCATATTTAGCACATTTAATTTAAGTTGGTAGTTAAATGTTTTCTTGGACTGAGCCTTATGCAACCTTATGCAAAAATAACCAGATGGTGTTTAAAAATTAGCAATTTAAAATTAAATCCACCATAGCAAATTATAGTCACAATTTATTATTTCTAAATGGCATATTTTGAAATTGTTGGACTTCAGAGTGATTTAATGGAGTTAAGCTTTAATAGATTAAGACACGTGGTAATTTCCCTGTAAATGATTAATTATGCAGTGTGTTCAATAAATATTTGTAAAGCTGGTGATGAATAAGAATTAGAAATAGGAAATAACATGGTCATAAAACATTCTATTTCTTTATGAGGTGTATACAGTCATTCGAGTGATTCTTCTAAAGATTTTTTCCTGGTGTACAGATGTTTTGAGACACCATATCATAAAAAATGTTAACTGATGATCTTTTATTCAAGGTGACTTAATAAAAAAATATAAATGTAGAGTGAGATATAAAAAGTTAATGCAGTTATATTGCATAACGATGAAAACAAACTTGAACTAAAAATATTTTACAACTAGGTTTCCAATCTTGATCTGGAGAGCCCCAATCCATTAAGTCTTATAGGTCATTATTCAAAGTATAAGTACGCTGGGCAAACGTTCCGAGGTCAAATTCTTCCAGCACGGGGCTACCTTTAAAGCGGAGACGACGGCACCGAAATTTATTGGCGCGCCTTCTCTTTAAAGCCCTGGCCAAATATGAAGACAGTACGTACAGTTATTATTCAAACGGAATTAAAAACTACACATCCCATTTACCATGGTGGTGCTTGTGATTATTGCGTTTAACCAACAAAACAGGGCGAAAAATCAGTCACATGACTTTGGGGCAGAGTTTCGAAAGCTTAACCTATCAGCAACAAAGCGAAATTTACACGATAAGCTACCCTAACTGTCAGTTACACGACTGTGTATGTCGCTTAAGCCACTCCTATTTGGCATTTTAGTTATGGAGGCGAGAATACGCCCCCCCCTCTCTGGGTGCCTGATTTGCCGCCATCTTTAACTGTTCCGTGTCCAAATCGCAGTAGCTACACGTACGAAATAAAGCTCATCCCAGCTACAAAACATATATCAATAGGTAAGAGGGAGCAAAACATCAGTATTTACTGCTATTAGTTACTATACAATTTATAGTCGAAATCTGAGCCTAAATATAAAGTTAAAATCTCGACAAAGCAATGTAGGAAATACAGAGAAAATAAATCCTTTCTGACATCTAAAATCAGTTTCGATCAAGGTCTCTAAAACGAACAAGAAAAAGAGGATTTTTGGAGGGCAGTTACGCTGTGTTTATAAAGAATAAGTGATTTATGAGCAATCTAATTTCTTGTTCATTTAAAACAGTGAAATGTCAGCTGCAAAAGATCGCACCAGAAACAGCACTCTCTCTGCCTGTCATAGACGTTCAGGAAAGGGTGAATGAAGTCATGTCAAGTACAATAATTCGGTGATCAATAATAACAGTTGTAGGACAAGAAACAAAAGATAGAGAAAAATTAAGCTTTTTAAGGCTAAAACTCAAATTCATTCTACAAATTAAGGCAAATGAAAATTCAGGACGTTAAAGTGCTAGAGGTGTAAAAAATACAAAAATGCACATGAGCAAAAAGTTTTAGAAATGGAGCAGGTGTTGTTTTGAAATAAGCAAACAGAAAAAAAGGCATGACTATAGTGCAGAAGAGGGATGCGGGAACAGTTGCTTAGATATACAAAAAAATCACAAAAAGGTGTATGTTACAAAAGAACATGCAAACATGTTCATCATGTACATGAACATGTACATCAATTTCCCTTCGCGATCAATAAAGTCTTATCTATAAACATGAAACAGAGTGAGGAATCAGAAAATTAGCATGCATAAAAAACAGCAATTCTGTCAGTGAGCCCTAAATGAATTAATAGCAACCATGCTTCTCAGATAGTTGGGCATTCAGGTAGATTGCCAGGTGAAAGGATTTGTAAACATATTTTGTTAAAGCAAGTCATTTTTTTCCGCAACACATAAAATACATTTTTCCAAGAAAGTTTAGCCTTTGTCACTAATGAAACCACTAAATAAAGACATAAATACAGAAATCTTAAGATTTGTTTATTCAATGTTGGTAGCAAGATGAACTGTCAGGTTGAGCTAAGTGCATATTTTGTCGCAGAGTTATTGCAAGATGTTAACAGTGAAAAAAGGTATTTAGAAATGAGTTATTTCAAGAAGAAATTATTTTCAGAATAATTATAAATCTAGCAGGATAGAGAAAGCACAGAAAACAGGCAGTTAGATTGATCAGATTAGTATGAAAAGTCATTTAGCAAAGGGAATGAGAAGAGTGACAAACTAGTATACAGTACTTTAGATCTTTTTTTCTGAACCAGGGAAAATCTGATCATGTTTCTCTATAACAATAATAAAAAACTTTATTTTATATATCACCTTTAAAAGTGGCATCTCAAAGCAATACAGTAGATGTAAAAACAGATAAAAGGACCACAGATTACAAAGTAAATACATATAAGAAAGACAAGCAGTTAGAGGTGCTACCAAAATTAGAAAATGAAGCAGATACAGACTAAGTCTTCTGAAAAGAAAGGTTCTGAGGTTAGATTTAAATGCACTCAGGGTACGTGACTGATATCACTGGGAATACAAATTGAGAGCTCTGGGGTGCACCTAGAGAAGACCCCGTCACCCACAGAATGTAGATGTTCTTGAGGACAGCTAGAAGACCAGAGTCAGACGGACAAAGGTGGGGAGCAGACAGATAATAAGCCATATGCTGTAGGTACTGAATGAGGATGAGGATTTTGAAGTTGACTCGAAACCTGATAGGTAACCAGTGCAAGGACTTGAAAACAGGTGTAATGCATCCCTGATAGGATTCTCGCTGTCATATTCTGAACATATTGAAGATTGCTCAGTGTGGATTTAATTTCCCCAGTGAACAGGATGTGCATTTATTAATTCTAGAAAAAAAAAGCCTTTCTTGATTTCTCTAGTTCTTAGTTTCTCTAGTTCCCTTTAAAATAAACTATCATTCCACAATGCAGAGTATTACATAGCCAGTATTTACACATGATATTTGTGATTTAAAGAAATTAACACAAGCAGCTTTTGGAGATTTAAGTGTTGGCTGAGTTATTGCAGGATAAAAGACTAGAGATGTTGGTAAGAAGAAGATAATTTTGGGAAAGCTGAGGAATACACTGATAACAAGAACACTTCCTAATGGGGTTAGGCATACTTTTGATGAAGATGATGAAGTTAACAGACTGTATGTTTACATAGATACTGAAATGAGGATTGTATTTTAGATTTTGTGTAGTTGCTAGCATTGAACTGTGTGTTGGATGCACATGAATTGAAGGAATGGGCAAACATAGCTGATGCGGATCCACAGAGCCAGCATATTAAGATGTTTATAATTAGTTTAAATAACTAGGTATGGATACTGATGTGCAAGAGAGGTGGAAAGGCTGTTTCCTTAAGCCAGCACTATAAAATATTTTATTCTCAGTGAGATGCTGCCATTTCATAGTGGGTTTCTAACACTGTGTATAGTTCCATCCACATAGTGCCTTTACTTCCATCCATTTCTAATCTCTTTATCCAGTACAGAGGATTTGGAGCCTATCCCAGTAAGCAACGGACACAAGGCAGAATACACCCTGGATATAGCGCCAGTCCATCACAGGACAGACAGACACAAACACACACACACCAGGGCCAGTTTTCCCATAAACCAATTAACTTACCAGTATGTTTTGGAGTGCGAGAGGGAGTCAAATCACACATATGGAGAAAAACCATGTAACCCAGAGAGAACATGCAAACTCCACACACACAGGCAGGAATTGAACCTAGGACCCCAGTGCTGCAAGATAGCAATGCTAACCACTTCGCCACCATTATAAATGGATGGATAGCTTAGTTATCTTTCTAGTTCACAGGTTTGCATGCATAATTTCATTTTGAAAGCCACTGAGACATCAGGTACTACTGTTGTATATATGAAAAAGAAACAAAACAAAAAGCATACTAACAACTGTGCCATCCTACTCCTTAGTTAATACATTTTATTATTCCTAAACAGTTAACATTGTTAGCAAAATATTTTGAATTATATTTAACCCTATTTTTTATTTAGTTTTGTATTTAACTTATTATATGATTTTCAGATTTAATGTATATTTGAGCAATGAAAATATATTTTTACAAGATGCGGGGGAAAGTGCAACAACTTATTACAGTGCTAAATTTAATATTGATTGCTAATAGTTTATGCTAACACCTAACTTTCTTAATTAGATGTATTTAAAACAGTGAACTAAGTGTAACATACCATTCAGAAATACAATCGAGAATAGTTTTGTGGTGTTTGTATGGATGAAACGTTTCTAAAATGTATAACGTAACAAAATTAAAGACGATTAAAATCTGTAATCTTTCCACTTGTAATGTCATTAGACAGAACAACAAGTTTCTGCTTTGTCTAAGGATGGTATCAAAAAGTAGTCTAAGTGGTGAGAAAGCTGTGCTTAATGATAATTAAGTGACTTAAAAGTAAAAAGAGATGCTTCATATTGCTTGATTAATTTTAAAAACTAAGTTATAAATGCAGACGCGATTGCTGCCATAAGCGCTCCAGGCAGCAGAACACTCGTTCTGTACTGCTGAGCTCCGCGCCTCCTCCCTCTCTCGGTGCCGCGCCCCTCTCTGACGGAGCGCAGTGGGCGGTACGCTATTTTCAGAGCCTCTGATTGGGAAAATAAGACCTGCTGATCAGTTTCACACAACAGGAAGAATGGGATTTTTTCTCTTCAAAACGTGTGTTGTCTTTATGAAATTCGTGTATTTTAAACGTTTAATTAAAAAGTAAAAACCTTACAGCGTACACAAAGATTCTGAGCTGATCACGAGGAAGAAAAATCAACCATTTTTCGCGCATAAAAAGTGGTTTTTAACTCTCGAAACCTGTTTTTATAGGTTTTAAAGTCGTGCAATGTCTAAGTTAAGCCGGAACACATCATTATATCTCATTTTTTATTTATTTTTTAAAAAAATTAAAAATCGTTTGCCCAGCCTATTAACTATAAGTATAGATATTTTTGTATTTTTTTTCTGGATTTTCACCAGCCTTGATGTTCAATAGGTTAAATCAACTCTATTACTAAACTCTCCGTTTTAGTGCTTATGCAACTTTTAAAGTCACTGTTGTGTATTACTATAAGTATGAGATGACAGGCTGTTGATGCAGTGAGGCCAGCTTAGAGTTTCAGTATTGCAGGTAAGAACAAAGCCTTGAACTAGAAACTTTATAAATATGTAAATTTAAGTCTTAAGTACACAGGTTTGGTCACACACTCAGGACTACTTTATTTCTGAAAAGCAGATTTAGAAAACAAAAGCCTAGAAAAATACATTGCATCATTAGTGAACCTGGTAAAGATCTATACAGTTATACAGGAATGGCTTGGGGACCCAACACTTTTCATTATATTACAGGAGTCTCCATAGCCACGTGAAGTAGTAGCTGAGTAGTGTGTGGATGTGTAGGGGAATGACACGGAAAAATAAAACACCCTCTACCACCCGAGAAGCACATTTGATGACTAAATATTTCACTTAATTCATAGACTCTTATGTAATCAAAAGAAATGAATTGCTGTGAAGTCATGCTTCTGGATAAATATGTTAATAAATGTATGAATTTTGGATATTAGTTACATATCTTTGGCATTGTTTTAATCATGACTGACTGTAATACACAACAGTGACTTTAAAAGTTGCATAAGCACTAAAACGGAGAGTTTAGTAATAGAGTTGATTTAACCTATTGAACATCAAGGCTGGTGAAAATCCAGAAAAAAAATACAAAAATATCCCTTTCAGCAAGATAAATATGCTTTCATGCCATCTGTATTTTGGAAACTAGACTAAATTGGTGCACTGTCTCAATCAGATTTAACAGGGCATTACATTATAGCCAAACATAATGGTGAGGTACAGTGGCCTGGGTAGAAATATCAAGTCCCTACAGAACTTCAGTTCTGGTGATTGATGACAACCTGACTTAATTTCATTAGATTAATCAAGTCTTGGAATCTCGCTTGTTACCCTTAATGCAGGTTAATCCTGATTACAACATTCCAACAGAACAATGCACGTCCTTATAGTGTTTACGAAATTTTGGCTTCCTTAAAAGATGAGTGACAATTATGCCATGAATGCCCTACTCACCAAACGTGATTCCTTCTGATTATTTGTGAGATGAGCTACAGAGATATGTGGTATGTACAAATCAGAGAATGGTGAATAGGTAGGTACATGCGCCTCCGGGCTTGAATACCATAGGACAGTCATCTTGTGCAGAGCATGTGTTGCATACATAGTTTGTCTTTCTTCCAACGGTGGAAGACACTACTACTATTCTCTGCTTTTCACTGTAGACCCCTTTTGAACAATCCTATTGAATACAAAAGTTAACTACTATAATTAATTTACCTATGTTACCTAAGTGCGCCCATTAGAAAATACATTTAAATATTATTTTGATGAAATTATGTATACATCTGGGAGACAACTCATCATGTTTTATAATTAAATTACTAATGGAGTTTTTAAATAGTAGTTGCAAAGTGATCAAACTGTAATCTTGCCTATTCTTGACTCTCCAACAAATAAATATCTTGCCTCCTGAGCATCTCTCCTCATACTTTTTAGTCAGTTGTGGATTTGAAGGAAGTCATACTTCACACTACTCTGCTTTCTTCATTATTTGCTGAATGTGTCTCCTCTGGTGGTATGGATCTTCATCTGGACAAAAGCTCAGTAATCAGTAAATCTGAGAGATTTTACATGTAATGACACCAATAGCATGGTACTCAATTCATGAGTGCCTAATAAATACATTAATAATTATTTGATATTACATTGTTTCAAAATACTAATAATGTTTAAGTTTACAATTCACAATGTTGTGAAGAAATTAAATGGTAGGTTTCTTTATTTTGCTTAGAGAGAGATCTTGGACTGTAAAGAGATAATGGATTGTGATAGTTTATACTGTTTTTTAATTTTTAGATTTGTTTTGAAGAAAGAAAGATTCAGAGTGAATGGTGGTGTGTTCACCAGGCTACATTAGTTTTGTAACAGCTTAAAGCAGTGGTTCTCAAACTGTGGTACGCGTACCTGCAGTGGTACGTGGCGTGCCGCCAGGTGGTACGCCAAATGACCCTGGAATTGTGTTGTGTGCGCTGAAAAAATCGGGACGGGTTTTCATATTTTGTATTTTTATACGTGTCAAATACGCAGCCTACGTACTACGATACAGTGCGCGCTAATACTTCAGTGGACACAAGAGATACTCTGTAATTCTTTACCACTCTATAGGAATGCGTGCTACGGACGCAAGTGACCAATTGTATTTAAAAAAAGCGACTGTATCTCCAGCAAATAGGGAGAAAGGAGAATGTGCGTGATTTTGGAACAATGCCAACGTTGTAAACACAGGAATGCATAGAAATGCGTGCTCCAAACGCTGGTAATCTTGTGAGCACAGGAAAGCGTGAAAAATAACCGAGCGTCTCTGTGTTTCTCTCCCATGCGCATGAAATAAATACTTAAAATAAACACTGAAATAAAAACGGAAATGTGGAAAAATGCAAGTTTGCGGATTGCTAAAGCAGGTAAGCCCCACACTATTATGTGTGGAGAAAAAGCTGCTGAACAGCTCGACCTGCTGCCCCCCCTGAAAGACACAGTCATTCATAGAATTATTGAAATTAAGGATTATATCAAAAGTACGCTGACAGAGCGCGTTAAGATGAGCAGATGTTTTTCACTGCAATTAGATGAGTCTGTAGTCGATTTGGCCAATTTGCTCGTTTACGTTAGATACGAGTTTGAGGGCATGTCCCATTAAGACTTTCTGTTCTGTAAGCCGCTACCAACAGGAACTACAGGAGAGCACGTATTTCAGCTTCTGAATGTATCGAAGAGAATGGCATCGACTGGATAAAATGTGTCGGAGTTTGTACAGACGGTGCTAGAGCGATGACAAGCCGACATAGCGAATTAAAGAGGTTGCTCCAGAAATTAATGGACGCATTGCAACATTCACCGTGAGAGCTTTGCCATCAAGAAAATGCCTGACGATTTAAAATCTAATAGACTCTGTTGTGAATTGTATCAAGGCTCGAAAAATTAATTCACATCTGCTTTGCTCGACTAAACAGGCTCACCCCTCTCACTGAAATGGTGCTTTTTTATTTTTATGTGTTTCTGTAAAACACTTTGAGAAGCCACATTTTAATATATCAAACAAAGTTTATTATTATAATATTTATTGTATGTATGTGTGAGTGTGTGTGCACATGCGCTCATGTTGGTCATTGAGAATTGCTGGGGTTCCTATGAGATGATGACCTGTAGGTGGTACATGGATGCTTTGGTTGGATTAGGGGTGGTCAACAGAAAATGTAATCTTTTAAGTATTGTCCAGGAGAATTTGCATTTTTCTACTGTAGCTCGGGAGAAGAATATAGAACCTATTCGGGTTCAATGGAAACAGCTAAGCAATATTCAATACCAAAGTCATGAGCAAGACTGGCGGCTCTTGAAGCACACCATAAACCTGAAAGGTGGTGAAAGGTGTTTCCTATAAGATAAATATATGTCTGTTTCATCTGCATTTAAATGCTCTACAACTGAGCTCAGCCCTCCATGAAAACACCATCCACTCTTAGTGGTCTGATTATTATCCGAACAACAAATGGAACCTCAAAAGAGGTCATGGGACGAAGGCATGAACTGACATCATCACGATAACCTTTGTCGAGTTGCACGGGTGCTTTGGGTTTCATTTGTTGTTTCAGACGCAATTCAGATCTTCAGTGTGACCAGACTCTCTTAATTTTGCAATCATATATGGTAGATTCCCAAAGAGATACTATTTCTATAATTGGGGGAACGTTAAGAAAGAATCATTTTGTGTTCAAAACTCAAATGCTCCTATAATTTGCTCATGCATTCAATCAAAACCCTGTAAAAGCGGTCCAACAAAAAATTGGTCGGATTCTAGTAAAATCTCTGTACATGTGGAAGAATCAACTGAATGCTGAAATGAAATTAAAAAGTCTCCGCAACTACCATTTCAGTTCCTTGACATTGTAGGTGGAAGAACCACAATCCAACTTTTAAACAGCTTTGAGCGCATTTTACAGGCCTAAGGACCATGTTAGGACATATCAACTGTTAAACACGCGAGAACACATCTGGGTTGCAAATTGATCTCGTAAGAGCAACGGTGGGGATCGGAAAGGGGGCACCCGGATTTGAACCGGAGACCTCTTGATCTGCAGTCAAATGCTCTACCACTGAGCTATACCCCCCCATGGAAACACCTTGCTGTCTAAGTGCTCTGATTGGTTTTTTTCCAATCAGGCTCAAGGCAAGCAATACTCAGAAGGATAACATTTGGGGGGAGTTGCTTTTCATGACGATATTAGAGCATGTCCCAGAAGGACGGCTAAGTGTGAAACCAACCACCTTGCAAGTAAGTCAGGGAAGGCCATAAGGCCATAGAAAAAAGAAGGAAAAAACACATCTAAGAAAGAAAATCCGAGAATATGATAAAAACCTCCCCCTCGCAGACAGAGACGAGATTCCCTGTCCTCCAATAGAGTCTGGTTTAAATAGCCTTGGCTCCACCCCCAGCTTGCCTTGATTGACTGGCTACCTCCTTTTTAAGCCAAGGGAAGGCACAGCTCTGTATCCAGACTCAAAATGGCGGTACAACAATTCAGGACAGACTATGTATCTTGATAGGAAAGAAAAACAGGACCACTGAACAACAAATACAACCTCAAGAGAGGTCATGGGACGACGGCCTGGACTGCCATCGTCACGTTAATCTTTGTCGAGTTGCACGGGTGCTTTGGGTTTCATTTGTTGTTTCAGACGCATTTCAGATCTTCAGTGCGACCAGACTATCTTAATTTTGCTATCATATACGGTAGATTCCCGAAGAGCTACCATTTCTATAATTGGGGGAACGTTAAGAAAGAATCATTTTGTGTTTAAAACTCAGATGCTCCTTTAATTTGCTCGTGCATTCAATCAAAACCCTGTGAAAGCGGTCCAACAAAAAATTGGTTGGATTCTACTAAAATCTCTGTACATGTGGAAGAATCAACTGAATGCTGAATTGAAATTAAAAAGTCTCCGCAACTACCATTTCAGTTCCTTGACATTGTAGGTGGAAGAACCACAATCCAACTTTTAAACAGCTTTGAGCGCATTTTACAGGCCTAAGGACCATGTTAGGACATATCAACTGTTATACACGCGAGAACACATCTGGGTTGCAAATTGATCTCGTAAAAGCAACGGTGGGGATCGGAAAAGGGGGCACCCGGATTTGAACCAGAGACCTCTTGATCTGCAGTCAAATGCTCTACCACTGAGCTATACCCCCCATGGAAACACCTCGCTGTCTAAGTGCTCTGATTGGTTTTTTTCCAATCAGGCTCAAGGCAAGCAATACTAAGAAGGATAACATTTGGGGGGAGTTGCTTTTCATGATGATATTAGAGCATGTCCCAGAAGGACGGCTAAGTGTGAAACCAACCACCTTGCAAGTAAGTCAGGGATGGCCATAAGGCCATAGAAAAAAGAAGGAAAAACACATCTAAGAAAGAAAATCCGAGAATATGATAAAAACCTCCCCCTCGCAGACAGAGACGAGATTCCCTGTCCTCCAATAGAGTCTGGTTTAAATAGCCTTGGCTCCACCCCCAGCTTGCCTTGATTGACTGGCTACCTCCTTTTTAAGCCAAGGGAAGGCACAGCTCTGTATCCAGACTCAAAATGGCGGTACAACAATTCAGGACAGACTATGTATCTTGATAGGAAAGAAAAACAGGACCACTGAATGACAAATACAACCTCAAGAGAGGTCATGGGACGACGGCCTGGACTGCCATCGTCACGTTAATCTTTGTCGAGTTGCACGGGTGCTTTGGGTTTCATTTGTTGTTTCAGACGCATTTCAGATCTTCAGTGCGACCAGACTCTCTTAATTTTGCTATCATATACGGTAGATTCCCAAAGAGCTACTATTTCTATAATTGGGGGAACGTTAAGAAAGAATCATTTTGTGTTTAAAACTCAGATGCTCCTTTAATTTGCTCGTGCATTCAATCAAAACCCTGTGAAAGCGGTCCAACGAAAAATTGGTCGGATTCTAGTAAAATCTCTGTACATGTGGAAGAATCAACTGAATGCTAAGTTAAATTAAAAAGTCTCCGCAACTACCATTTCAGTTCCTTGACATTGTAGGTGGAAGAACCACAATCCAACTTTTAAACAGCTTTGAGCGCACTTCACAGGCTTAAGGACCATGTTAGGACATATCATCTGTTATACACGCGAGAACACATCTGGGTTGCAAATTGATCTCGTAAAAGCAACGGTGGGGATCGGAAAGGGGGCACCCGGATTTGAACCGGAGACCTCTTGATCTGCAGTCAAATGCTCTACCACTGAGCTATACCCCCCATGGAAACACCTTGCTGTCTAAGTGCTCTGATTGGTTTTTTTCCAATCAGGCTCAAGGGAAGCAATACTAAGAAGGATAACATTTGGGGGGAGTTGCTTTTCATGATGATATTAGAGCATGTCCCAGAAGGACGGCTAAGTGTGAAACCAACCACCTTGCAAGTAAGTCAGGGATGGCCATAAGGCCATAGAAAAAAGAAGGAAAAAACACATCTAAGAAAGAAAATCCGAGAATATGATAAAAACCTCCCCCTCGCAGACAGAGACGAGTTTCCCTGTCCTCCAATAGAGTCTGGTTTAAATAGCCTTGGCTCCACCCCCAGCTTGCCTTGATTGACTGGCTACCTCCTTTTTAAGCCAAGGGAAGGCACAGCTCTGTATCCAGACTCAAAATGGCGGTACAACAATTCAGGACAGACTATGTATCTTGATAGGAAAGAAAAACAGGACCACTGAACGACAAATACAACATCAAGAGAGGTCATGGGACGACGGCCTGGACTGCCATCGTCACGTTAATCTTTGTCGAGTTGCACGGGTGCTTTGGGTTTCATTTGTTGTTTCAGACGCAATTCAGATCTTCAGTGTGACCAGACTCTCTTAATTTTGCAATCATATATGGTAGATTCCCAAAGAGATACTATTTCTATAATTGGGGGAACGTTAAGAAAGAATCATTTTGTGTTTAAAACTCAGATGCTCCTTTAATTTGCTCGTGCATTCAATCAAAACCCTGTGACAGCGGTCCAACAAAAAATTGGTTGGATTCTAGTAAAATCTCTATACATGTGAAAGAATCAACTGAATGCTGAAATGAAATTAAAAAGTCTCCGCAACTACCATTTCAGTTCCTTGACATTGTAGGTGGAAGAACCACAATCCAACTTTTAAACAGCTTTGAGCGCATTTTACAGGCCTAAGGACCATGTTAGGACATATCATCTGTTATACACGCGAGAACACATCTGGGTTGCAAATTGATCTCGTAAAAGCAACGGTGGGGATCGGAAAGGGGGCACCCGGATTGAACCGGAGACCTCTTGATCTGCAGTCAAATGCTCTACCACTGAGCTATACCCCCCATGGAAACACCTTGCTGTCTAAGTGCTCTGATTGGTTTTTTTCCAATCAGGCTCAAGGGAAGCAATACTAAGAAGGATAACATTTGGGGGGAGTTGCTTTTCATGATGATATTAGAGCATGTCCCAGAAGGACGGCTAAGTGTGAAACCAACCACCTTGCAAGTAAGTCAGGGATGGCCATAAGGCCATAGAAAAAAGAAGGAAAAAACACATCTAAGAAAGAAAATCCGAGAATATGATAAAAACCTCCCCCTCGCAGACAGAGACGAGTTTCCCTGTCCTCCAATAGAGTCTGGTTTAAATAGCCTTGGCTCCACCCCCAGCTTGCCTTGATTGACTGGCTACCTCCTTTTTAAGCCAAGGGAAGGCACAGCTCTGTATCCAGACTCAAAATGGCGGTACAACAATTCAGGACAGACTATGTATCTTGATAGGAAAGAAAAACAGGACCACTGAACGACAAATACAACCTCAAGAGAGGTCATGGGACGACGGCCTGGACTGCCATCGTCACGTTAATCTTTGTCGAGTTGCACGGGTGCTTTGGGTTTCATTTGTTGTTTCAGACGCATTTCAGATCTTCAGTGCGACCAGACTCTCTTAATTTTGCTATCATATACGGTAGATTCCCAAAGAGCTACTATTTCTATAATTGGGGGAACGTTAAGAAAGAATCATTTTGTGTTTAAAACTCAGATGCTCCTTTAATTTGCTCGTGCATTCAATCAAAACCCTGTGAAAGCGGTCCAACAAAAAATTGGTCGGATTCTAGTAAAATCTCTGTACATGTGGAAGAATCAACTGAATGCTAAGTTAAATTAAAAAGTCTCCGCAACTACCATTTCAGTTCCTCGACATTGTAGGTGGAAGAACCACAATCCAACTTTTAAACAGCTTTGAGCGCATTTTACAGGCCTAAGGACCATGTTAGGACATATCAACTGTTATACACGCGAGAACACATCTGGGTTGCAAATTGATCTCGTAAAAGCAACGGTGGGGATCGGAAAGGGGGCACCCGGATTTGAACCGGAGACCTCTTGATCTGCAGTCAAATGCTCTACCACTGAGCTATACCCCCTATGGAAACACCTTGCTGTCTAAGTGCTCTGATTGTTTTTTTTCCAATCAGGCTCAAGGCAAGCAATACTAAGAAGGATAACATTTGGGGGGAGTTGCTTTTCATGATGATATTAGAGCATGTCCCAGAAGGACGGCTAAGTGTGAAACCAACCACCTTGCAAGTAAGTCAGGGATGGCCATAAGGCCATAGAAAAAAGAAGGAAAAACACATCTAAGAAAGAAAATCCGAGAATATGATAAAAACCTCCCCCTCGCAGACAGAGACGAGATTCCCTGTCCTCCAATAGAGTCTGGTTTAAATAGCCTTGGCTCCACCCCCAGCTTGCCTTGATTGACTGGCTTCCTCCTTTTTAAGCCAAGGGAAGGCACAGCTCTGTATCCAGACTCAAAATGGCGGTACAACAATTCAGGACAGACTATGTATCTTGATAGGAAAGAAAAACAGGACCAGTGAACGACAAATACAACCTCAAGAGAGGTCATGGGACGACGGCCTGGACTGCCATCGTCACGTTAATCTTTGTCGAGTTGCACGGGTGCTTTGGGTTTCATTTGTTGTTTCAGACGCATTTCAGATCTTCAGTGCGACCAGACTCTCTTAATTTTGCTATCATATACGGTAGATTCCCAAAGAGCTACTATTTCTATAATTGGGGGAACGTTAAGAAAGAATCATTTTGTGTTTAAAACTCAGATGCTCCTTTAATTTGCTCGTGCATTCAATCAAAACCCTGTGAAAGCGGTCCAACAAAAAATTGGTCGGATTCTAGTAAAATCTCTGTACATGTGGAAGAATCAACTGAATGCTAAGTTAAATTAAAAAGTCTCCGCAACTACCATTTCAGTTCCTTGACATTGTAGGTGGAAGAACCACAATCCAACTTTTAAACAGCTTTGAGCGCATTTTACAGGCCTAAGGACCATGTTAGGACATATCATCTGTTATACACGCGAGAACACATCTGGGTTGCAAATTGATCTCGTAAAAGCAACGGTGGGGATCGGAAAGGGGGCACCCGGATTGAACCGGAGACCTCTTGATCTGCAGTCAAATGCTCTACCACTGAGCTATACCCCCCATGGAAACACCTTGCTGTCTAAGTGCTCTGATTGGTTTTTTTCCAATCAGGCTCAAGGGAAGCAATACTAAGAAGGATAACATTTGGGGGGAGTTGCTTTTCATGATGATATTAGAGCATGTCCCAGAAGGACGGCTAAGTGTGAAACCAACCACCTTGCAAGTAAGTCAGGGATGGCCATAAGGCCATAGAAAAAAGAAGGAAAAAACACATCTAAGAAAGAAAATCCGAGAATATGATAAAAACCTCCCCCTCGCAGACAGAGACGAGTTTCCCTGTCCTCCAATAGAGTCTGGTTTAAATAGCCTTGGCTCCACCCCCAGCTTGCCTTGATTGACTGGCTACCTCCTTTTTAAGCCAAGGGAAGGCACAGCTCTGTATCCAGACTCAAAATGGCGGTACAACAATTCAGGACAGACTATGTATCTTGATAGGAAAGAAAAACAGGACCACTGAACGACAAATACAACCTCAAGAGAGGTCATGGGACGACGGCCTGGACTGCCATCGTCACGTTAATCTTTGTCGAGTTGCACGGGTGCTTTGGGTTTCATTTGTTGTTTCAGACGCATTTCAGATCTTCAGTGCGACCAGACTCTCTTAATTTTGCTATCATATACGGTAGATTCCCAAAGAGCTACTATTTCTATAATTGGGGGAACGTTAAGAAAGAATCATTTTGTGTTTAAAACTCAGATGCTCCTTTAATTTGCTCGTGCATTCAATCAAAACCCTGTGAAAGCGGTCCAACAAAAAATTGGTCGGATTCTAGTAAAATCTCTGTACATGTGGAAGAATCAACTGAATGCTAAGTTAAATTAAAAAGTCTCCGCAACTACCATTTCAGTTCCTCGACATTGTAGGTGGAAGAACCACAATCCAACTTTTAAACAGCTTTGAGCGCATTTTACAGGCCTAAGGACCATGTTAGGACATATCAACTGTTATACACGCGAGAACACATCTGGGTTGCAAATTGATCTCGTAAAAGCAACGGTGGGGATCGGAAAGGGGGCACCCGGATTTGAACCGGAGACCTCTTGATCTGCAGTCAAATGCTCTACCACTGAGCTATACCCCCTATGGAAACACCTTGCTGTCTAAGTGCTCTGATTGTTTTTTTTCCAATCAGGCTCAAGG